>NW_027222291.1:5000-37500 GCF_041296265.1 Equus caballus
ATCACCACATCGATCAGCAGCATAACGCGAGGGATCCCCGAGCAAGGGAAGGCCGGCGAGGACAGCGAGCGTAGGAGCCTGCTTCAGCCTCACCGGCCCCCCTCCTCCTGCTAGCAAGCGCGGGCGACGACCCCAGGACGAGAACGCCTGACACGCACTGGCACGGAGCCGGCGGGACGGGGGTAAGTCGCGACCGCACCCGGGTGCCGGCAGCAGGGAGTGCACGTGGTAGAGGACCCCCAGCGCCCCTAACCCCGCCGCCCTCGGGTACCAGAGACCGGAGGTGGCACCACGGTCGCGGGGGACGCCTGGAACGCACAAGAGCCGGCGCGCAGGCCCCCCCAGCGGGCGGCTCAAGCGGCGGGGGGTGGAAACGGGCGTCCGGTTCTCGGCCAGAGCCCGGAGACCTCCCCGCACACGCATCCAGGCAACCCGGAAGCTCTCGGGCGACTGTCACCCGAGCAGAGCGTGTCAGCACTTATCTGGCGGCACAAAACCACCCATTCAGGGGCAAGAATCGCCGCGCCCGGAGACGGGGCCCACCCACGATCACGAGGGGAACCCCTGGATCACGGCCACGGCCACCAGACCCCAAGCACGACCCCATCGCCACCCAGGCCCGGAGCTCCCGGGGCCATCTGGTCGACCCCAGAAGCGTGGCGGCAGGGGGAGCCGGGGACAGCCTCCCCGGCCGCCCGCGCGGGCCGGGACCGGTCGGTCCCTCCCTCTGAGTCGCCGGGTCAGGACTTAGAAAAGAATTCCACGGAGGAGCCTCCGGCGACCGGGCCCCGGGGCGGGACCGTGGCTCCCGTCCCTCAGCCGGGCTCCACCTACGCCTCGAGCCGGCCCCCTCCCACCTCCGGACAAAGACGCGACCCGCGAAACTCGGAGAGAGAAGTCCGGTCCGACGGCCCGGACCCACCCCGGGCACGCGTCCCGGCCGGGGACGCCCTCCCCGGCCCCGCCCTCGAGGGCTCCCGGGGCCGGTCCACGCTCTTCTCCAGGGCGGGACTTGGACAAAAAACTGCCACGGAGGAGGAGGCATCGAGGACCGGGCCCGGTCCCCACCGCCAGAGCCGGTCGACTCGGAAGACCAGTGGGGAAAAGGCCAGCCCGGCGGCCGAGCCCGTCGCGCCCTCCACGGGCCTCCCCCGCAAGGCCCCGGCCGGTCCCCCACCTCCGGAGCGGGGCGCGGAAAGGGGATCGGCGACGCGGAAGGGCCCGACCACCGGGCCCGCCCTCAGGACGACGGCCGGGCACGGGACGAGTTCCCTCGCCCGTTCCCCCGCGTGGCCCCCCCCCCCCCTCCCGGGACGGAGGGGGCACCGGCGGCTGCTGGTCGACCCGTCCGGGAGCCCCACACCCCGGCCGGCACCGGGCGGCGCGGCGACAGCCACCTCCCTCAGTAGCCTGCACCTCCAATCTCCGGCGAGCGGGCGTCGCGCTCACGCACCGGCGCCACCGGGCCAGATCCCGCCAGCGACGCCGGCCTCCCGGGACTCTGCCTCGGTCACCGCGGCCGAGTCCCGTCCCTTGGCCCGCGTCGCCGGAGCTCCGGAGGAAAGAGACGATATAAAAGCGGCCGCCAGGTGGCACCCGGCGACCGGCGACCGCCTCAGCGGGACGGAGCCGGAGCGCGGGCCCGCCGGGGAGCACAGCCGGGCCGCCGGGCCGCCAGATCCCGTCCCGGCGCCCCCTCGGACCCAGCCTCCCGGCCCAGCTCGGCCCCGGGGCGTCCGCCCGCGGGCTCCCGGCCGCCAAGCGCGCAGCCCCAGCCGCAGGAGGGGGACCCGGAAAAGGTTTCTCGGGCGCTCACCGGGAAGGGGACGGGGAGAGTTCCCCCAGAGAGGCCAGGGGTCGGCCCGGGCCGGGCTGAGCCGGTGCGGCCGGGAGGCCGCCGCTTCCCGGAGCGGCCGGAGCGCCCCCGGGGGCTCCCGGGAGGACTTAGAAAATCAGGGCGGGCGGGGACGGTCAAACCGAAACCAGGCACGTCATCCGAGAAGGACCGTGATGACGGGAGGAGGAAAGCTTTCAAGCGCAGAGGGTCTGTCGAAGGCAGGCGGAGAGTCTACCCGCTGAAACGGACGAAGATGGGAAAAAGAGGCTAGCTGAGGTGCCGACATTTAAGGAAATTAAAAAAAAAAAAAAAGCACGAGGGCGTGGAGAACTGGGGAAAATCAACACTGAGAAATCTACCCTCTGAAACTGACGAAGATGGGCAACAGGGGCTAGCTCGGGTGGCAATCTTTAAGCAGAACACACACACACACACACACACACACACACACACAAGCGCGTAGAGACCTGGGGAAAAAGCAACGCTGAGAAATCTACCCTCTGAAACTGACGAACATGGGCAACACAGGCTAGCTCAGGTGGCAATCGTTAAGCAAAAAAATAAATAAATAAAATAAAAAACTACAATGGCGAGGAGACCCGGTGAAAAAGCAACCCTGAAAAAAGGTACCCTCTGAAACGGAGGAAGCAGGGCAACAGAGCCTAGCTCAGGTGACAATATTTAAGCCAAAAAGAAAGAAACAAAGAAACAAAGAAACAAAGAAAAGAGCAAGGAGTGGAGACCTTGGGAAAGAGCGATACTGAAAAATCTAGCTCTGAAACTGACAAAGATGGGCAACACACGTTAGCTCAAGTGCCAATCTTGCAAAGAAAACACACACACTCACACACACACACACACTGAGGGACGTGGAGACCTGGGGAAAAAGCAACACTGAGAAATCCACCCTCTGAAGCTGACGAAAATGGGCCACAGAGGCTAGCTCAGGCGGCAATCGTTAAGCAAAAGAAACACACAAGGGCGTGGAGACCTGGGGAAAAAGCAACACTGAGAAATCCACCCTCAGAAACTGAGAAAGAAGCGCAACAGAGGCTAGCTCAGGTGGCAATCGTTAAGCAAAAGAAACACACAAGGGCGTGGAGACCCGGGTAAAAAGCAGCACGGAGAAATCCACCCTCTGAAACTGAGGAACATGGGCAACAGACGCTAGCTCAGGTTGGAACCTTTAAGCAGAAAAGAAAGACACCAGGGCGTGGAGAGCTGGCGAAAAAAGCAACACTGAGAAAACTACCCTCTGAAACTGAGAAAGAAGCGCAACAGAGGCTAGCTCAGGTGGCAATCTTTAAGCAAAAGAAACACACAAGGGCGTGGAGACCTGGGGAAAAAGCAACACTGAGAAATCTACCCTCTGAAACTGATGAACATGGGCAACAGAGGCTAGCTCAGGTGGCAATCGTTAAGCAAAAGGAAAACACAAGGGCGTGGAGACCTGGGGAAAAAGCAACACTGAGAAATCCACCCTCTGAAGCTGACGAAAATGGGCAACAGAGGCTACCTCAGGTGGCAATCATTAAGCAAAATAATAAAATAAAATAAAAAACTACAATGGCGAGGAGACCCGGTGAAAAAGCAACCCTGAAAAAAGGTACCCGCTGAAACGGAGGAAGCAGGGCAACAGAGCCTAGCTCAGGTGACAATATTTAAGCCAAAAAGAAAGAAAGAAAGAAAGAAAGAAAGAAAGAAAGAAAGAAAGAAAAGAGCAAGGGAGTGGAGACCTTGGGAAAGAGCAATACTGAAAAATCTAGCCTCTGACTGACAAAGACTGGCAACACACGTTAGCTCAAGTGCCAATCTTGCAAAGAAAACACACACACTCACACACACACACACTGAGGGACGTGGAGATCTGGGGAAAAAGCAACACTGAGAAATCCACCCTCTGAAGCTGACGAAAATGGGCCACAGAGGCTAGCTCAGGTGGCAATCGTTAAGCAAAAGAAACACACAAGGGCGTGGAGACCCGGGTAAAAAGCAGCACGGAGAAATCCACCCTCTGAAACTGAGGAACATGGGCAACAGACCCTAGCTCAGGTTGCAACCTTTAAGCAGAAAAGAAAGACACAAGGGCGTGGAGACCCGGGTAAAAAGCAGCACGGAGAAATCCACCCTCTGAAACTGACGAACATGGGCAACAGAGGCTAGCTCAGGTGGCAATCGTTAAGCAAAAGAAACACACAGGGGCGTGGAGACCTGGGCAAAAAGCAGCACTGAGAAATCTACCCTCTGAAACTGACGAAGATGGGCCACAGAGGCTAGCTCAGGTGGCAATCGTTAAGCAAAAGAAACACACAAGGGCGTGGAGACCTGGGGAAAAAGCAACACTGAGAAATCCACCCTCTCAAACTGACGAACATGGGCAACACGGGCTAGCTCAGGTGGCAATTTTTAAGGAAAAATAAAAGGAAGTGCGTGGAGACCTGGGGAAAAAGCAACACGGAGAAATCCACCCTCAGAAACTGAGAAAGAAGCGCAACAAAGGCTAGCTCAGGTGGCAATCGTTAAGCAAAAGAAACACACAAGGGCGTGGAGACCTGGGGAAAAAGCAGCACTGAGAAATGTACCCTCTGAAACTGACGACGATGGGCAACAGAGGCTAGCTCAGGTGGCAATCTTTAAGCAAAAGGGAAACACAAGGGCGTGGAGACCTGGGAAAAAGCAACACTGAGAATTCTACCCTCTGAAACTGCCGAAGATGGGCAACAGATGCTAGCTTTGGTTCAATATTTGAGCAAAAAAAAAAAAAAAAAAAACACACACACACACACACACAAGGGCGTGCAGAACTTGGGAAAGAGCAAGACTGAGAAATCTACCCTCTGAAACTGACAAAGATGGGCAACA
Organism: Equus caballus; assembly: GCF_041296265.1. Taxonomy (NCBI): domain Eukaryota; kingdom Metazoa; phylum Chordata; class Mammalia; order Perissodactyla; family Equidae; genus Equus; species Equus caballus. Next base: position 9,700 of record NW_027222291.1, read on the forward strand.
GAGACTAGCTCAGGTGGCAATCGTTAAGCAAAAGAAACACACAAGGGCGTGGAGACCTGGGGAAAAAGCAGCACGGAGAAATCCACACTCTGAAACTGACGAAGATGGGCCACAGAGGCTACCTCAGGTGGCAATCATTAAGCAAAAATATAAAATAAAATAAAAAAACTACAATGGCGAGGAGACCCGGTGAAAAAGCAACCCTGAAAAAAGGTACCCGCTGAAACGGAGGAAGCAGGGCAACAGAGCCTAGCTCAGGTGACAATATTTAAGCCAAAAAGAAAGAAAGAAAGAAAGAAAGGTAGGAAGAAAGAAAAGAGCAAGGGAGTGGAGACCTTGGGAAAGAGCGATACTGAAAAATCTAGCCTCTGACTGACAAAGACTGGCAACACACGTTAGCTCAAGTGCCAATCTTGCAAAGAAAACACACACACTCACACACACACACACTGAGGGACTTGGAGACCTGGGGAAAAAGCAACACTGAGAAATCCACCCTCTGAAGCTGACGAAAATGGGCCACAGAGGCTAGCTCAGGTGGCAATCGTTAAGCAAAAGAAACACACAAGGGCGTGGAGACCTGGGAAAAAGCAACACGGAGAAATCCACCCTCTGAAACTGACGAAGAAGGGCAACAGATGCTAGCTTAGGTTCAATATTTGAGCAAAAAAAAAAAAAAAAAAAAAAACCCACACACAAGGGCGTGCAGAACTTGGGAAAGAGCAAGACTGAGAAATCTACCCTCTGAAACTGACAAAGATGGGCCACAGAGGCTAGCTCAGGTGGCAATCGTTAAGCAAAAGAAACACACAAGGGCGTGGAGACCTGGGGAAAAAGCAGCACTGAGAAATGTACCCTCTGAAACTGACGACGATGGGCAACAGAGGCTAGCTCAGGTGGCAATCGTTAAGCAAAAGGAAAACACAAGGGCGTGGAGACCTGGGGAAAAAGCAACACTGAGAAATCCACCCTCTGAAGCTGACGAAAATGGGCAACAGAGGCTACCTCAGGTGGCAATCATTAAGCAAAAAAATAAAATAAAATACAAAACTACAATGGCGAGGAGACCCGGTGAAAAAGCAACCCTGAAAAAAGGTACCCTCTGAAACGGAGGAAGCAGGGCAACAGAGCCTCGCTCAGGTGACAATATTTAAGCCAAAAAGAGAAAGAAAGAAAGAAAGAAAGAAAGAAAGAAAGAAAGAAAGAAAGAAAAGAGCAAGGGAGTGGAGACCTTGGGAAAGAGCAATACTGAAAAATCTAGCCTCTGACTGACAAAGACTGGCAACACACGTTAGCTCAAGTGCCAATCTTGCAAAGAAAACACACACACTCACACACACACACACTGAGGGACGTGGAGATCTGGGGAAAAAGCAACACTGAGAAATCCACCCTCTGAAGCTGACGAAAATGGGCCACAGAGGCTAGCTCAGGTGGCAATCGTTAAGCAAAAGAAACACACAAGGGCGTGGAGACCCGGGTAAAAAGCAGCACGGAGAAATCCACCCTCTGAAACTGAGGAACATGGGCAACAGACCCTAGCTCAGGTTGCAACCTTTAAGCAGAAAAGAAAGACACAAGGGCGTGGAGACCCGGGTAAAAAGCAGCACGGAGAAATCCACCCTCTGAAACTGACGAACATGGGCAACAGAGGCTAGCTCAGGTGGCAATCGTTAAGCAAAAGAAACACACAGGGGCGTGGAGACCTGGGCAAAAAGCAGCACTGAGAAATCTACCCTCTGAAACTGACGAAGATGGGCCACAGAGGCTAGCTCAGGTGGCAATCGTTAAGCAAAAGAAACACACAAGGGCGTGGAGACCTGGGGAAAAAGCAACACTGAGAAATCCACCCTCTCAAACTGACGAACATGGGCAACACGGGCTAGCTCAGGTGGCAATTTTTAAGGAAAAATAAAAGGAAGTGCGTGGAGACCTGGGGAAAAAGCAACACGGAGAAATCCACCCTCAGAAACTGAGAAAGAAGCGCAACAAAGGCTAGCTCAGGTGGCAATCGTTAAGCAAAAGAAACACACAAGGGCGTGGAGACCTGGGGAAAAAGCAGCACTGAGAAATGTACCCTCTGAAACTGACGACGATGGGCAACAGAGGCTAGCTCAGGTGGCAATCTTTAAGCAAAAGGGAAACACAAGGGCGTGGAGACCTGGGGAAAAAGCAACACTGAGAATTCTACCCTCTGAAACTGCCGAAGATGGGCAACAGATGCTAGCTTTGGTTCAATATTGAGCAAAAAAAAAAAAAAAAAAAACACACACACACACACACAAGGGCGTGCAGAACTTGGGAAAGAGCAAGACTGAGAAATCTACCCTCTGAAACTGACAAAGATGGGCAACAGAGACTAGCTCAGGTGGCAATCGTTAAGCAAAAGAAACACACAAGGGCGTGGAGACCTGGGGAAAAAGCAGCACGGAGAAATCCACACTCTGAAACTGACGAAGATGGGCCACAGAGGCTACCTCAGGTGGCAATCATTAAGCAAAAATATAAAATAAAATAAAAAAACTACAATGGCGAGGAGACCCGGTGAAAAAGCAACCCTGAAAAAAGGTACCCGCTGAAACGGAGGAAGCAGGGCAACAGAGCCTAGCTCAGGTGACAATATTTAAGCCAAAAAGAAAGAAAGAAAGAAAGAAAGGTAGGAAGAAAGAAAAGAGCAAGGGAGTGGAGACCTTGGGAAAGAGCGATACTGAAAAATCTAGCCTCTGACTGACAAAGACTGGCAACACACGTTAGCTCAAGTGCCAATCTTGCAAAGAAAACACACACACTCACACACACACACACTGAGGGACTTGGAGACCTGGGGAAAAAGCAACACTGAGAAATCCACCCTCTGAAGCTGACGAAAATGGGCCACAGAGGCTAGCTCAGGTGGCAATCGTTAAGCAAAAGAAACACACAAGGGCGTGGAGACCTGGGGAAAAAGCAACACGGAGAAATCCACCCTCTGAAACTGACGAAGAAGGGCAACAGATGCTAGCTTAGGTTCAATATTTGAGCAAAAAAAAAAAAAAAAAAAAAACCCACACACAAGGGCGTGCAGAACTTGGGAAAGAGCAAGACTGAGAAATCTACCCTCTGAAACTGACAAAGATGGGCCACAGAGGCTAGCTCAGGTGGCAATCGTTAAGCAAAAGAAACACACAAGGGCGTGGAGACCTGGGAAAAAGCAGCACTGAGAAATGTACCCTCTGAAACTGACGACGATGGGCAACAGAGGCTAGCTCAGGTGGCAATCGTTAAGCAAAAGGAAAACACAAGGGCGTGGAGACCTGGGGAAAAAGCAACACTGAGAAATCCACCCTCTGAAGCTGACGAAAATGGGCAACAGAGGCTACCTCAGGTGGCAATCATTAAGCAAAAAAATAAAATAAAATACAAAACTACAATGGCGAGGAGACCCGGTGAAAAAGCAACCCTGAAAAAAGGTACCCTCTGAAACGGAGGAAGCAGGGCAACAGAGCCTCGCTCAGGTGACAATATTTAAGCCAAAAAGAGAAAGAAAGAAAGAAAGAAAGAAAGAAAGAAAGAAAGAAAGAAAGAAAAGAGCAAGGGAGTGGAGACCTTGGGAAAGAGCAATACTGAAAAATCTAGCCTCTGACTGACAAAGACTGGCAACACACGTTAGCTCAAGTGCCAATCTTGCAAAGAAAACACACACACTCACACACACACACACTGAGGGACGTGGAGATCTGGGGAAAAAGCAACACTGAGAAATCCACCCTCTGAAGCTGACGAAAATGGGCCACAGAGGCTAGCTCAGGTGGCAATCGTTAAGCAAAAGAAACACACAAGGGCGTGGAGACCCGGGTAAAAAGCAGCACGGAGAAATCCACCCTCTGAACTGAGGAACATGGGCAACAGACCTAGCTCAGGTTGCAACCTTTAAGCAGAAAAGAAAGACACAAGGGCGTGGAGACCCGGGTAAAAAGCAGCACGGAGAAATCCACCCTCTGAAACTGACGAACATGGGCAACAGAGGCTAGCTCAGGTGGCAATCGTTAAGCAAAAGAAACACACAGGGGCGTGGAGACCTGGGCAAAAAGCAGCACTGAGAAATCTACCCTCTGAAACTGACGAAGATGGGCCACAGAGGCTAGCTCAGGTGGCAATCGTTAAGCAAAAGAAACACACAAGGGCGTGGAGACCTGGGGAAAAAGCAACACTGAGAAATCCACCCTCTCAAACTGACGAACATGGGCAACACGGGCTAGCTCAGGTGGCAATTTTTAAGGAAAAATAAAAGGAAGTGCGTGGAGACCTGGGGAAAAAGCAACACGGAGAAATCCACCCTCAGAAACTGAGAAAGAAGCGCAACAAAGGCTAGCTCAGGTGGCAATCGTTAAGCAAAAGAAACACACAAGGGCGTGGAGACCTGGGGAAAAAGCAGCACTGAGAAATGTACCCTCTGAAACTGACGACGATGGGCAACAGAGGCTAGCTCAGGTGGCAATCTTTAAGCAAAAGGGAAACACAAGGGCGTGGAGACCTGGGGAAAAAGCAACACTGAGAATTCTACCCTCTGAAACTGCCGAAGATGGGCAACAGATGCTAGCTTTGGTTCAATATTTGAGCAAAAAAAAAAAAAAAAAAACACACACACACACACACACACAAGGGCGTGCAGAACTTGGGAAAGAGCAAGACTGAGAAATCTACCCTCTGAAACTGACAAAGATGGGCAACAGAGACTAGCTCAGGTGGCAATCGTTAAGCAAAAGAAACACACAAGGGCGTGGAGACCTGGGGAAAAAGCAGCACGGAGAAATCCACACTCTGAAACTGACGAAGATGGGCCACAGAGGCTACCTCAGGTGGCAATCATTAAGCAAAAATATAAAATAAAATAAAAAAACTACAATGGCGAGGAGACCCGGTGAAAAAGCAACCCTGAAAAAAGGTACCCGCTGAAACGGAGGAAGCAGGGCAACAGAGCCTAGCTCAGGTGACAATATTTAAGCCAAAAAGAAAGAAAGAAAGAAAGAAAGGTAGGAAGAAAGAAAAGAGCAAGGGAGTGGAGACCTTGGGAAAGAGCGATACTGAAAAATCTAGCCTCTGACTGACAAAGACTGGCAACACACGTTAGCTCAAGTGCCAATCTTGCAAAGAAAACACACACACTCACACACACACACACTGAGGGACTTGGAGACCTGGGGAAAAAGCAACACTGAGAAATCCACCCTCTGAAGCTGACGAAAATGGGCCACAGAGGCTAGCTCAGGTGGCAATCGTTAAGCAAAAGAAACACACAAGGGCGTGGAGACCTGGGGAAAAAGCAACACGGAGAAATCCACCCTCTGAAACTGACGAAGAAGGGCAACAGATGCTAGCTTAGGTTCAATATTTGAGCAAAAAAAAAAAAAAAAAAAAAAAACCCACACACAAGGGCGTGCAGAACTTGGGAAAGAGCAAGACTGAGAAATCTACCCTCTGAAACTGACAAAGATGGGCCACAGAGGCTAGCTCAGGTGGCAATCGTTAAGCAAAAGAAACACACAAGGGCGTGGAGACCTGGGGAAAAAGCAGCACTGAGAAATGTACCCTCTGAAACTGACGACGATGGGCAACAGAGGCTAGCTCAGGTGGCAATCGTTAAGCAAAAGGAAAACACAAGGGCGTGGAGACCTGGGGAAAAAGCAACACTGAGAAATCCACCCTCTGAAGCTGACGAAAATGGGCAACAGAGGCTACCTCAGGTGGCAATCATTAAGCAAAAAAATAAAATAAAATACAAAACTACAATGGCGAGGAGACCCGGTGAAAAAGCAACCCTGAAAAAAGGTACCCTCTGAAACGGAGGAAGCAGGGCAACAGAGCCTCGCTCAGGTGACAATATTTAAGCCAAAAAGAGAAAGAAAGAAAGAAAGAAAGAAAGAAAGAAAGAAAGAAAGAAAGAAAGAAAAGAGCAAGGGAGTGGAGACCTTGGGAAAGAGCAATACTGAAAAATCTAGCCTCTGACTGACAAAGACTGGCAACACACGTTAGCTCAAGTGCCAATCTTGCAAAGAAAACACACACACTCACACACACACACACTGAGGGACGTGGAGATCTGGGGAAAAAGCAACACTGAGAAATCCACCCTCTGAAGCTGACGAAAATGGGCCACAGAGGCTAGCTCAGGTGGCAATCGTTAAGCAAAAGAAACACACAAGGGCGTGGAGACCCGGGTAAAAAGCAGCACGGAGAAATCCACCCTCTGAAACTGAGGAACATGGGCAACAGACCCTAGCTCAGGTTGCAACCTTTAAGCAGAAAAGAAAGACACAAGGGCGTGGAGACCCGGGTAAAAAGCAGCACGGAGAAATCCACCCTCTGAAACTGACGAACATGGGCAACAGAGGCTAGCTCAGGTGGCAATCGTTAAGCAAAAGAAACACACAGGGGCGTGGAGACCTGGGCAAAAAGCAGCACTGAGAAATCTACCCTCTGAAACTGACGAAGATGGGCCACAGAGGCTAGCTCAGGTGGCAATCGTTAAGCAAAAGAAACACACAAGGGCGTGGAGACCTGGGGAAAAAGCAACACTGAGAAATCCACCCTCTCAAACTGACGAACATGGGCAACACGGGCTAGCTCAGGTGGCAATTTTTAAGGAAAAATAAAAGGAAGTGCGTGGAGACCTGGGGAAAAAGCAACACGGAGAAATCCACCCTCAGAAACTGAGAAAGAAGCGCAACAAAGGCTAGCTCAGGTGGCAATCGTTAAGCAAAAGAAACACACAAGGGCGTGGAGACCTGGGGAAAAAGCAGCACTGAGAAATGTACCCTCTGAAACTGACGACGATGGGCAACAGAGGCTAGCTCAGGTGGCAATCTTTAAGCAAAAGGGAAACACAAGGGCGTGGAGACCTGGGGAAAAAGCAACACTGAGAATTCTACCCTCTGAAACTGCCGAAGATGGGCAACAGATGCTAGCTTTGGTTCAATATTTGAGCAAAAAAAAAAAAAAAAAAAAACACACACACACACACACAAGGGCGTGCAGAACTTGGGAAAGAGCAAGACTGAGAAATCTACCCTCTGAAACTGACAAAGATGGGCAACAGAGACTAGCTCAGGTGGCAATCGTTAAGCAAAAGAAACACACAAGGGCGTGGAGACCTGGGGAAAAAGCAGCACGGAGAAATCCACACTCTGAAACTGACGAAGATGGGCCACAGAGGCTACCTCAGGTGGCAATCATTAAGCAAAAATATAAAATAAAATAAAAAAACTACAATGGCGAGGAGACCCGGTGAAAAAGCAACCCTGAAAAAAGGTACCCGCTGAAACGGAGGAAGCAGGGCAACAGAGCCTAGCTCAGGTGACAATATTTAAGCCAAAAAGAAAGAAAGAAAGAAAGAAAGGTAGGAAGAAAGAAAAGAGCAAGGGAGTGGAGACCTTGGGAAAGAGCGATACTGAAAAATCTAGCCTCTGACTGACAAAGACTGGCAACACACGTTAGCTCAAGTGCCAATCTTGCAAAGAAAACACACACACTCACACACACACACACTGAGGGACTTGGAGACCTGGGGAAAAAGCAACACTGAGAAATCCACCCTCTGAAGCTGACGAAAATGGGCCACAGAGGCTAGCTCAGGTGGCAATCGTTAAGCAAAAGAAACACACAAGGGCGTGGAGACCTGGGGAAAAAGCAACACGGAGAAATCCACCCTCTGAAACTGACGAAGAAGGGCAACAGATGCTAGCTTAGGTTCAATATTTGAGCAAAAAAAAAAAAAAAAAAAAAAAACCCACACACAAGGGCGTGCAGAACTTGGGAAAGAGCAAGACTGAGAAATCTACCCTCTGAAACTGACAAAGATGGGCCACAGAGGCTAGCTCAGGTGGCAATCGTTAAGCAAAAGAAACACACAAGGGCGTGGAGACCTGGGGAAAAAGCAGCACTGAGAAATGTACCCTCTGAAACTGACGACGATGGGCAACAGAGGCTAGCTCAGGTGGCAATCGTTAAGCAAAAGGAAAACACAAGGGCGTGGAGACCTGGGGAAAAAGCAACACTGAGAAATCCACCCTCTGAAGCTGACGAAAATGGGCAACAGAGGCTACCTCAGGTGGCAATCATTAAGCAAAAAAATAAAATAAAATACAAAACTACAATGGCGAGGAGACCCGGTGAAAAAGCAACCCTGAAAAAAGGTACCCTCTGAAACGGAGGAAGCAGGGCAACAGAGCCTCGCTCAGGTGACAATATTTAAGCCAAAAAGAGAAAGAAAGAAAGAAAGAAAGAAAGAAAGAAAGAAAGAAAGAAAGAAAGAGCAAGGGAGTGGAGACCTTGGGAAAGAGCAATACTGAAAAATCTAGCCTCTGACTGACAAAGACTGGCAACACACGTTAGCTCAAGTGCCAATCTTGCAAAGAAAACACACACACTCACACACACACACACTGAGGGACGTGGAGATCTGGGGAAAAAGCAACACTGAGAAATCCACCCTCTGAAGCTGACGAAAATGGGCCACAGAGGCTAGCTCAGGTGGCAATCGTTAAGCAAAAGAAACACACAAGGGCGTGGAGACCCGGGTAAAAAGCAGCACGGAGAAATCCACCCTCTGAAACTGAGGAACATGGGCAACAGACCCTAGCTCAGGTTGCAACCTTTAAGCAGAAAAGAAAGACACAAGGGCGTGGAGACCCGGGTAAAAAGCAGCACGGAGAAATCCACCCTCTGAAACTGACGAACATGGGCAACAGAGGCTAGCTCAGGTGGCAATCGTTAAGCAAAAGAAACACACAGGGGCGTGGAGACCTGGGCAAAAAGCAGCACTGAGAAATCTACCCTCTGAAACTGACGAAGATGGGCCACAGAGGCTAGCTCAGGTGGCAATCGTTAAGCAAAAGAAACACACAAGGGCGTGGAGACCTGGGGAAAAAGCAACACTGAGAAATCCACCCTCTCAAACTGACGAACATGGGCAACACGGGCTAGCTCAGGTGGCAATTTTTAAGGAAAAATAAAAGGAAGTGCGTGGAGACCTGGGGAAAAAGCAACACGGAGAAATCCACCCTCAGAAACTGAGAAAGAAGCGCAACAAAGGCTAGCTCAGGTGGCAATCGTTAAGCAAAAGAAACACACAAGGGCGTGGAGACCTGGGGAAAAAGCAGCACTGAGAAATGTACCCTCTGAAACTGACGACGATGGGCAACAGAGGCTAGCTCAGGTGGCAATCTTTAAGCAAAAGGGAAACACAAGGGCGTGGAGACCTGGGGAAAAAGCAACACTGAGAATTCTACCCTCTGAAACTGCCGAAGATGGGCAACAGATGCTAGCTTTGGTTCAATATTTGAGCAAAAAAAAAAAAAAAAAAAACACACACACACACACACACACAAGGGCGTGCAGAACTTGGGAAAGAGCAAGACTGAGAAATCTACCCTCTGAAACTGACAAAGATGGGCAACAGAGACTAGCTCAGGTGGCAATCGTTAAGCAAAAGAAACACACAAGGGCGTGGAGACCTGGGGAAAAAGCAGCACGGAGAAATCCACACTCTGAAACTGACGAAGATGGGCCACAGAGGCTACCTCAGGTGGCAATCATTAAGCAAAAATATAAAATAAAATAAAAAAACTACAATGGCGAGGAGACCCGGTGAAAAAGCAACCCTGAAAAAAGGTACCCGCTGAAACGGAGGAAGCAGGGCAACAGAGCCTAGCTCAGGTGACAATATTTAAGCCAAAAAGAAAGAAAGAAAGAAAGAAAGGTAGGAAGAAAGAAAAGAGCAAGGGAGTGGAGACCTTGGGAAAGAGCGATACTGAAAAATCTAGCCTCTGACTGACAAAGACTGGCAACACACGTTAGCTCAAGTGCCAATCTTGCAAAGAAAACACACACACTCACACACACACACACTGAGGGACTTGGAGACCTGGGGAAAAAGCAACACTGAGAAATCCACCCTCTGAAGCTGACGAAAATGGGCCACAGAGGCTAGCTCAGGTGGCAATCGTTAAGCAAAAGAAACACACAAGGGCGTGGAGACCTGGGGAAAAAGCAACACGGAGAAATCCACCCTCTGAAACTGACGAAGAAGGGCAACAGATGCTAGCTTAGGTTCAATATTTGAGCAAAAAAAAAAAAAAAAAAAAAAAACCCACACACAAGGGCGTGCAGAACTTGGGAAAGAGCAAGACTGAGAAATCTACCCTCTGAAACTGACAAAGATGGGCCACAGAGGCTAGCTCAGGTGGCAATCGTTAAGCAAAAGAAACACACAAGGGCGTGGAGACCTGGGGAAAAAGCAGCACTGAGAAATGTACCCTCTGAAACTGACGACGATGGGCAACAGAGGCTAGCTCAGGTGGCAATCGTTAAGCAAAAGGAAAACACAAGGGCGTGGAGACCTGGGGAAAAAGCAACACTGAGAAATCCACCCTCTGAAGCTGACGAAAATGGGCAACAGAGGCTACCTCAGGTGGCAATCATTAAGCAAAAAAATAAAATAAAATACAAAACTACAATGGCGAGGAGACCCGGTGAAAAAGCAACCCTGAAAAAAGGTACCCTCTGAAACGGAGGAAGCAGGGCAACAGAGCCTCGCTCAGGTGACAATATTTAAGCCAAAAAGAGAAAGAAAGAAAGAAAGAAAGAAAGAAAGAAAGAAAGAAAGAAAGAAAGAAAGAAAAGAGCAAGGGAGTGGAGACCTTGGGAAAGAGCAATACTGAAAAATCTAGCCTCTGACTGACAAAGACTGGCAACACACGTTAGCTCAAGTGCCAATCTTGCAAAGAAAACACACACACTCACACACACACACACTGAGGGACGTGGAGATCTGGGGAAAAAGCAACACTGAGAAATCCACCCTCTGAAGCTGACGAAAATGGGCCACAGAGGCTAGCTCAGGTGGCAATCGTTAAGCAAAAGAAACACACAAGGGCGTGGAGACCCGGGTAAAAAGCAGCACGGAGAAATCCACCCTCTGAAACTGAGGAACATGGGCAACAGACCCTAGCTCAGGTTGCAACCTTTAAGCAGAAAAGAAAGACACAAGGGCGTGGAGACCCGGGTAAAAAGCAGCACGGAGAAATCCACCCTCTGAAACTGACGAACATGGGCAACAGAGGCTAGCTCAGGTGGCAATCGTTAAGCAAAAGAAACACACAGGGGCGTGGAGACCTGGGCAAAAAGCAGCACTGAGAAATCTACCCTCTGAAACTGACGAAGATGGGCCACAGAGGCTAGCTCAGGTGGCAATCGTTAAGCAAAAGAAACACACAAGGGCGTGGAGACCTGGGGAAAAAGCAACACTGAGAAATCCACCCTCTCAAACTGACGAACATGGGCAACACGGGCTAGCTCAGGTGGCAATTTTTAAGGAAAAATAAAAGGAAGTGCGTGGAGACCTGGGGAAAAAGCAACACGGAGAAATCCACCCTCAGAAACTGAGAAAGAAGCGCAACAAAGGCTAGCTCAGGTGGCAATCGTTAAGCAAAAGAAACACACAAGGGCGTGGAGACCTGGGGAAAAAGCAGCACTGAGAAATGTACCCTCTGAAACTGACGACGATGGGCAACAGAGGCTAGCTCAGGTGGCAATCTTTAAGCAAAAGGGAAACACAAGGGCGTGGAGACCTGGGGAAAAAGCAACACTGAGAATTCTACCCTCTGAAACTGCCGAAGATGGGCAACAGATGCTAGCTTTGGTTCAATATTTGAGCAAAAAAAAAAAAAAAAAAACACACACACACACACACACACAAGGGCGTGCAGAACTTGGGAAAGAGCAAGACTGAGAAATCTACCCTCTGAAACTGACAAAGATGGGCAACAGAGACTAGCTCAGGTGGCAATCGTTAAGCAAAAGAAACACACAAGGGCGTGGAGACCTGGGGAAAAAGCAGCACGGAGAAATCCACACTCTGAAACTGACGAAGATGGGCCACAGAGGCTACCTCAGGTGGCAATCATTAAGCAAAAATATAAAATAAAATAAAAAAACTACAATGGCGAGGAGACCCGGTGAAAAAGCAACCCTGAAAAAAGGTACCCGCTGAAACGGAGGAAGCAGGGCAACAGAGCCTAGCTCAGGTGACAATATTTAAGCCAAAAAGAAAGAAAGAAAGAAAGAAAGGTAGGAAGAAAGAAAAGAGCAAGGGAGTGGAGACCTTGGGAAAGAGCGATACTGAAAAATCTAGCCTCTGACTGACAAAGACTGGCAACACACGTTAGCTCAAGTGCCAATCTTGCAAAGAAAACACACACACTCACACACACACACACTGAGGGACTTGGAGACCTGGGGAAAAAGCAACACTGAGAAATCCACCCTCTGAAGCTGACGAAAATGGGCCACAGAGGCTAGCTCAGGTGGCAATCGTTAAGCAAAAGAAACACACAAGGGCGTGGAGACCTGGGGAAAAAGCAACACGGAGAAATCCACCCTCTGAAACTGACGAAGAAGGGCAACAGATGCTAGCTTAGGTTCAATATTTGAGCAAAAAAAAAAAAAAAAAAAAAACCCACACACAAGGGCGTGCAGAACTTGGGAAAGAGCAAGACTGAGAAATCTACCCTCTGAAACTGACAAAGATGGGCCACAGAGGCTAGCTCAGGTGGCAATCGTTAAGCAAAAGAAACACACAAGGGCGTGGAGACCTGGGGAAAAAGCAGCACTGAGAAATGTACCCTCTGAAACTGACGACGATGGGCAACAGAGGCTAGCTCAGGTGGCAATCGTTAAGCAAAAGGAAAACACAAGGGCGTGGAGACCTGGGGAAAAAGCAACACTGAGAAATCCACCCTCTGAAGCTGACGAAAATGGGCAACAGAGGCTACCTCAGGTGGCAATCATTAAGCAAAAAAATAAAATAAAATACAAAACTACAATGGCGAGGAGACCCGGTGAAAAAGCAACCCTGAAAAAAGGTACCCTCTGAAACGGAGGAAGCAGGGCAACAGAGCCTCGCTCAGGTGACAATATTTAAGCCAAAAAGAAAGAAAGAAAGAAAGAAAGAAAGAAAGAAAGAAAGAAAGAAAGAAAGAAAGAAAGAAAGAAAGAAAAGAGCAAGGGAGTGGAGACCTTGGGAAAGAGCAATACTGAAAAATCTAGCCTCTGACTGACAAAGACTGGCAACACACGTTAGCTCAAGTGCCAATCTTGCAAAGAAAACACACACACTCACACACACACACACTGAGGGACGTGGAGATCTGGGGAAAAAGCAACACTGAGAAATCCACCCTCTGAAGCTGACGAAAATGGGCCACAGAGGCTAGCTCAGGTGGCAATCGTTAAGCAAAAGAAACACACAAGGGCGTGGAGACCCGGGTAAAAAGCAGCACGGAGAAATCCACCCTCTGAAACTGAGGAACATGGGCAACAGACCCTAGCTCAGGTTGCAACCTTTAAGCAGAAAAGAAAGACACAAGGGCGTGGAGACCCGGGTAAAAAGCAGCACGGAGAAATCCACCCTCTGAAACTGACGAACATGGGCAACAGAGGCTAGCTCAGGTGGCAATCGTTAAGCAAAAGAAACACACAGGGGCGTGGAGACCTGGGCAAAAAGCAGCACTGAGAAATCTACCCTCTGAAACTGACGAAGATGGGCCACAGAGGCTAGCTCAGGTGGCAATCGTTAAGCAAAAGAAACACACAAGGGCGTGGAGACCTGGGGAAAAAGCAACACTGAGAAATCCACCCTCTCAAACTGACGAACATGGGCAACACGGGCTAGCTCAGGTGGCAATTTTTAAGGAAAAATAAAAGGAAGTGCGTGGAGACCTGGGGAAAAAGCAACACGGAGAAATCCACCCTCAGAAACTGAGAAAGAAGCGCAACAAAGGCTAGCTCAGGTGGCAATCGTTAAGCAAAAGAAACACACAAGGGCGTGGAGACCTGGGGAAAAAGCAGCACTGAGAAATGTACCCTCTGAAACTGACGACGATGGGCAACAGAGGCTAGCTCAGGTGGCAATCTTTAAGCAAAAGGGAAACACAAGGGCGTGGAGACCTGGGGAAAAAGCAACACTGAGAATTCTACCCTCTGAAACTGCCGAAGATGGGCAACAGATGCTAGCTTTGGTTCAATATTTGAGCAAAAAAAAAGAAAAAAAAACACACACACACACACACACACAAGGGCGTGCAGAACTTGGGAAAGAGCAAGACTGAGAAATCTACCCTCTGAAACTGACAAAGATGGGCAACAGAGACTAGCTCAGGTGGCAATCGTTAAGCAAAAGAAACACACAAGGGCGTGGAGACCTGGGGAAAAAGCAGCACGGAGAAATCCACACTCTGAAACTGACGAAGATGGGCCACAGAGGCTACCTCAGGTGGCAATCATTAAGCAAAAATATAAAATAAAATAAAAAAACTACAATGGCGAGGAGACCCGGTGAAAAAGCAACCCTGAAAAAAGGTACCCGCTGAAACGGAGGAAGCAGGGCAACAGAGCCTAGCTCAGGTGACAATATTTAAGCCAAAAAGAAAGAAAGAAAGAAAGAAAGGTAGGAAGAAAGAAAAGAGCAAGGGAGTGGAGACCTTGGGAAAGAGCGATACTGAAAAATCTAGCCTCTGACTGACAAAGACTGGCAACACACGTTAGCTCAAGTGCCAATCTTGCAAAGAAAACACACACACTCACACACACACACACTGAGGGACTTGGAGACCTGGGGAAAAAGCAACACTGAGAAATCCACCCTCTGAAGCTGACGAAAATGGGCCACAGAGGCTAGCTCAGGTGGCAATCGTTAAGCAAAAGAAACACACAAGGGCGTGGAGACCTGGGGAAAAAGCAACACGGAGAAATCCACCCTCTGAAACTGACGAAGAAGGGCAACAGATGCTAGCTTAGGTTCAATATTTGAGCAAAAAAAAAAAAAAAAAAAAAAAACCCACACACAAGGGCGTGCAGAACTTGGGAAAGAGCAAGACTGAGAAATCTACCCTCTGAAACTGACAAAGATGGGCCACAGAGGCTAGCTCAGGTGGCAATCGTTAAGCAAAAGAAACACACAAGGGCGTGGAGACCTGGGGAAAAAGCAGCACTGAGAAATGTACCCTCTGAAACTGACGACGATGGGCAACAGAGGCTAGCTCAGGTGGCAATCGTTAAGCAAAAGGAAAACACAAGGGCGTGGAGACCTGGGGAAAAAGCAACACTGAGAAATCCACCCTCTGAAGCTGACGAAAATGGGCAACAGAGGCTACCTCAGGTGGCAATCATTAAGCAAAAAAATAAAATAAAATACAAAACTACAATGGCGAGGAGACCCGGTGAAAAAGCAACCCTGAAAAAAGGTACCCTCTGAAACGGAGGAAGCAGGGCAACAGAGCCTCGCTCAGGTGACAATATTTAAGCCAAAAAGAAAGAAAGAAAGAAAGAAAGAAAGAAAGAAAGAAAGAAAGAAAGAAAGAAAGAAAGAAAGAAAGAAAAGAGCAAGGGAGTGGAGACCTTGGGAAAGAGCAATACTGAAAAATCTAGCCTCTGACTGACAAAGACTGGCAACACACGTTAGCTCAAGTGCCAATCTTGCAAAGAAAACACACACACTCACACACACACACACTGAGGGACGTGGAGATCTGGGGAAAAAGCAACACTGAGAAATCCACCCTCTGAAGCTGACGAAAATGGGCCACAGAGGCTAGCTCAGGTGGCAATCGTTAAGCAAAAGAAACACACAAGGGCGTGGAGACCCGGGTAAAAAGCAGCACGGAGAAATCCACCCTCTGAAACTGAGGAACATGGGCAACAGACCCTAGCTCAGGTTGCAACCTTTAAGCAGAAAAGAAAGACACAAGGGCGTGGAGACCCGGGTAAAAAGCAGCACGGAGAAATCCACCCTCTGAAACTGACGAACATGGGCAACAGAGGCTAGCTCAGGTGGCAATCGTTAAGCAAAAGAAACACACAGGGGCGTGGAGACCTGGGCAAAAAGCAGCACTGAGAAATCTACCCTCTGAAACTGACGAAGATGGGCCACAGAGGCTAGCTCAGGTGGCAATCGTTAAGCAAAAGAAACACACAAGGGCGTGGAGACCTGGGGAAAAAGCAACACTGAGAAATCCACCCTCTCAAACTGACGAACATGGGCAACACGGGCTAGCTCAGGTGGCAATTTTTAAGGAAAAATAAAAGGAAGTGCGTGGAGACCTGGGGAAAAAGCAACACGGAGAAATCCACCCTCAGAAACTGAGAAAGAAGCGCAACAAAGGCTAGCTCAGGTGGCAATCGTTAAGCAAAAGAAACACACAAGGGCGTGGAGACCTGGGGAAAAAGCAGCACTGAGAAATGTACCCTCTGAAACTGACGACGATGGGCAACAGAGGCTAGCTCAGGTGGCAATCTTTAAGCAAAAGGGAAACACAAGGGCGTGGAGACCTGGGGAAAAAGCAACACTGAGAATTCTACCCTCTGAAACTGCCGAAGATGGGCAACAGATGCTAGCTTTGGTTCAATATTTGAGCAAAAAAAAAAAAAAAAAAACACACACACACACACACACACAAGGGCGTGCAGAACTTGGGAAAGAGCAAGACTGAGAAATCTACCCTCTGAAACTGACAAAGATGGGCAACAGAGACTAGCTCAGGTGGCAATCGTTAAGCAAAAGAAACACACAAGGGCGTGGAGACCTGGGGAAAAAGCAGCACGGAGAAATCCACACTCTGAAACTGACGAAGATGGGCCACAGAGGCTACCTCAGGTGGCAATCATTAAGCAAAAATATAAAATAAAATAAAAAAACTACAATGGCGAGGAGACCCGGTGAAAAAGCAACCCTGAAAAAAGGTACCCGCTGAAACGGAGGAAGCAGGGCAACAGAGCCTAGCTCAGGTGACAATATTTAAGCCAAAAAGAAAGAAAGAAAGAAAGAAAGGTAGGAAGAAAGAAAAGAGCAAGGGAGTGGAGACCTTGGGAAAGAGCGATACTGAAAAATCTAGCCTCTGACTGACAAAGACTGGCAACACACGTTAGCTCAAGTGCCAATCTTGCAAAGAAAACACACACACTCACACACACACACACTGAGGGACTTGGAGACCTGGGGAAAAAGCAACACTGAGAAATCCACCCTCTGAAGCTGACGAAAATGGGCCACAGAGGCTAGCTCAGGTGGCAATCGTTAAGCAAAAGAAACACACAAGGGCGTGGAGACCTGGGGAAAAAGCAACACGGAGAAATCCACCCTCTGAAACTGACGAAGAAGGGCAACAGATGCTAGCTTAGGTTCAATATTTGAGCAAAAAAAAAAAAAAAAAAAAAAAAACCCACACACAAGGGCGTGCAGAACTTGGGAAAGAGCAAGACTGAGAAATCTACCCTCTGAAACTGACAAAGATGGGCCACAGAGGCTAGCTCAGGTGGCAATCGTTAAGCAAAAGAAACACACAAGGGCGTGGAGACCTGGGGAAAAAGCAGCACTGAGAAATGTACCCTCTGAAACTGACGACGATGGGCAACAGAGGCTAGCTCAGGTGGCAATCGTTAAGCAAAAGGAAAACACAAGGGCGTGGAGACCTGGGGAAAAAGCAACACTGAGAAATCCACCCTCTGAAGCTGACGAAAATGGGCAACAGAGGCTACCTCAGGTGGCAATCATTAAGCAAAAAAATAAAATAAAATACAAAACTACAATGGCGAGGAGACCCGGTGAAAAAGCAACCCTGAAAAAAGGTACCCTCTGAAACGGAGGAAGCAGGGCAACAGAGCCTCGCTCAGGTGACAATCTTTAAGCCAAAAAAAAAAAAAGAAAAGAAAAGAGCAAGGGAGTGGAGACCTTGGGAAAGAGCGATACTGAAAAATCTAGCCTCTGAAACTGACAAAGATTGGCAACACACGTTAGCTCAAGTGCCAATCTTGCAAAGAAAACACACACACTCACACACACACACAGTGAGGGACTTGGAGACCTGGGGAAAAAGCAACACTGAGAAACCTACCCTCTCAAACTGACGAAGATGGGCAACAGATGCTAGCTTAGGTTCAATATTTGAGCAAAAAAAAAAAAAACACACACACACACACACAAGGGCGTGCAGAACTTGGGAAAGAGCAAGACTGAGAAATCTACCCTCTGAAACTGACAAAGATGGGAAACAGAGGCTTAGCTCAGGTGGCAATCTTTAAGCAGAAAAAAAAACAACAACAACAAAAAAAAACCCCACAATGGAGTGGAGACCCGGGGGAAATCAACACTGAAAAATACAAATACAATGGAAGGCCAATAGACAGAGCAGGCACTTTCACCTGGGGAGGAGGAGGTACGCATGGATGACCAATGAGCGCATGAAAAGATGTGAGCTGTTCCCTGGAAAAGCAAGTGAGAAAATTAGAGGGAGACATTGTGGGGACACATGGGTGAGACTGGCTTCTTCCAAATACAGGAACAGGATCAAACTGCTAGTGAGGTCGCGGAGAAGCCAAGTCAGTCACTCACGCCTCACTGGTGGTGAAGGGAAACGGTATGGCCTCTGTGAAAAATGGCGTGGCGGGTTCCAAAACTCACACGCCGCGGAAACAACCACCGAAAGCGGCAACCTACATAAGCCCTTGGTGTATCTTGCCTCCTAAGAGCGTCTGTATGTAGCTGGAGCCTTGGGTCGTTAAGGCTTCCACAGTGATCTGTGGTGGTGGTGGTGGGGGGCCTTGGGCCTTGGGGGTCTCCGCTGGACCTCCAGGAAGTCAGCTTTTGTGGAGTCCCGTGAGTCCTTCCAGGGAGGGAGGCATCCAACCCGAGGGTGGTCTGGAGGGCCCCACTCCCGCCACTCCCGGGGGCTGGGGCGGGGGGCGGGGTGGGGGCTGCGGCCACGTTCCTGTTCATTCACACAGAATCCGGGGCATGAATGTTCTTAGCAGCTCTGTTCCACACAGACCCACACTGGAAACCACACAGACGTCCTGCAAGTCCCATCCCTTGCTCATGTCGCCGGGGCTCCGGAGGAGGGCCACTCTGTAAAAGCGGCCGCCAGATGGCGCCCAACAACCGGCGCGGAGGGGTCAGCGGGAGGGAACCGGCCAGCGAGAGTGCACAGCCTGAGCCCACCGCCGGGTCAGGTCTCTCTCTGTCTACCTCTGTCTCTGTCTCTCTGTCTCTCTGTCTCTGACTCTGTCTCTCTCTCTCTTTCTCTCTGGGCCCGCTTGGGGCGGCCGGGAGGTCACCACGCGAGGCCCCAGGGTGTCCACCTCGGAGCTCCCAGGCAGCACAGGGCAACCCTGGGCGCAGAAGGAGGTCTTGGAAAATCGGCGGGGAGGGGGGTGGGGTGGGTGGGCTTGCCAGGAAGGGGACAGACTCCCCACGTGACTCCTGGGCCGGGCCGGGGCTGCCGGCTGGCTGACGCGGACAGAGGGTGGAAAAGTCCCCGGAGATGCCACGGGGCAGGCCGGGGCTGCCGGCCCCCGATTCCCGGAGCGGCCCGAGCACTTCCCGGGTCCCGGGAGGACTTAGAAAATCAGGGCGGGGTGGGGGGTGGGGGTCGCTGTCAAACCGAAACCATGCACGTCATCAGAGAAGGACCGTGACGACGGAGGAATTGTCCGCAGTCTGTCAGGAATTGTGTGCAGCCTGTCACTTCCGGCCCAGAGGGTCTTTCTAAGGCAGACGGACAGACGGAGCCCACAAGTCGTAGAGGAAAGGACCGAGCCGCTTGGCCGCTGAAAAGTTTACAAGACAAAACGGGTCTCCCTCCGCACGGGGCCACAGCAAAGCCCAAAGACGACACACGGGGGGAGCATGGGTGCAGATTCACGTGTGGTGATAAGAATATGGATTTCAGCAGGGCTTCCCGTCCTCATCAACAAGCAGAAGCACCCAAATGGTGCGGGTTGGGGGCAGAGACCTCACAGCCATTCCCTCCACAAATCGAGTTCCCCGGGACATCCTCACAGCGCCGTGCTGTGAGTGTGTGTGGGTGTTTAAAATGGGGTAAATGTGGACGTGGAACTGCTCCGTGAAACCAAAATAACAACAGTCGTAGATCTTCTTTGGTCATTTAGAAAATTCTTCCCCCTCCCCCCCCCAGCGGTGCACGTATTTCCCTTCCAAATAAGAAGAACGGGAAAGGAGATGTTAAAGGCAAGCAGAGAGAGGAAAACTGTTGCAAAACAAAAGCTGAGCTCCCGTCCGAGGGAGGCCTCCTCCGTTAGAGGCCTAGGAAATCATTCTGACAAAATGGAGGATCTCTGTCTTTGGTGTCGATTCCCTCAGAGGTCAAGAGAAACCTTTTCCAATGTCTTTATCAGGAGGAGACTAGAAGTTAGAGAAAAGTATCCTTTCGAGAGCGAGAAAAACCAATTCTGATTTTGCATCAGCTTCCCTCCGATCTTGAAACTCATTGACTTGATTCCATTCTGTCGATGGAAATAATCCGGAACCAATCTATCCGTGAAAATCGGGGTGAGTTTATTCTGACCTAAGATGTAAGGACTGTGGCCCGGGGCCTTTCTTCCTGAAGGAAGAAAGGGCGCCCGGGAAGTGGGGTGTACAGAGTGCTTCTAGACCCCCAGAGAGGACGTTTCACATAGGATCGAAAGGTCCCTTGGACGATAGTCGCGACACTGCTCTGTCAGCACAGCGATCGACAGACACTGCTGGGTGGCAGGTCTGTTGTCTGGGCCTGGGTGGTCACAGGTGAGCCGGATGGTCAAAGGTGAGCGCAACCATCCGTTCCTAGCCTAAGGAAAGATGCCTCTCCTTAAGGAAAGGCCCGAGCACGGGGAAGCTGCTCCTTTCCCTTAAGGGCATTGGTTCTTGCCGTAGGAAATGTTTAAAGCAGATCTACGATGCGATGCGTGCTCGACGGCCACGTCAGGCCCTTTTGGAAAAACACTGTCAGGCCGAATTAGGCCGACACCCAATGGCTTCCTCATAGACTCCAATAGATCCTATCGCTCGCCATTTCTATCTGTCCACTCGTTCCAATTTTAGGCCACTTGACCACGAACAGACCTTTTTCTCAGATTTTTTTCCCCGTGATCACCTTTTCACAGACAAAACGATCTTTACTTTTTAGGCCCTCTTGCCTGAAGGCAGCCATCTCACTTTCCTTGAACACAAAGATGTTTCCCATATTCACTTTTAGTGGCTTTTTGTTTTGTTTTGTGTTGTTTTGTTTTGAGGACGATGAGCCCTGAGCTAACTGCTGCCAATCCTCCTCTTTTTGCCGAGGAAGGCTGGCCCTGAGCTAACCTCCGTGCCCATCTTCCTCTACTTCATATGTGGGACGCCTACCACCACGTGGCTCGCCCAGCGGTGCCACGTCCACCCCCGGGATCCGAACCGGCGAACCCCGGGCCGGCGAAGTGGAACAGGCACACTTAACCAGCGTGCCACTGGGCCGGCCTAGTGGCTTTCATCGCATTCGTTAAGTAGAATTTTTAACCCTCACGAACCTTAATTTTGGTGAAAACTAAGAAGTCAGCAATTAGGAACTGTCCTTCCCATGAGCAGTCTGTCGCTTGGCCAATTTCTAAACACTTGGCCACTTTTAGAAACATGGGATTTCATAGGTTTATCTCTTCCTTCGCTTTATTTGATTTCATCTCACTTTAGTTTTTGGGTGAGGAAGATCGGCCCTCACAGAGCTGACGCCTGTTGCCAATCTTCCTCTTCTTTCTGCTTGAGGGAGAGCGGGCCCGAGGTAACACCTGCGCCCCACTTCCTTGATCTTGCGGACGGGATGCCACCACAGCCCGGTGTGAGGAGCGGTGGAGGTCCACGCCCGGGATCTGAACCCGAGGACCCCAGGCTGCCGAAGCTGAGTGCAGGAGCTTAACCACTATGCCGCCGTGCCGCCGTCCCCTGTCAAAGCTTTTAATAAAGCACGAGACGTGTTCCTCGATAGACCCAAACGTCTTTTCGTTTCCGTATCCTCACAAACCCAAAGTAGATAAACTTCTATTTAGCCACTCACGTCTCAGGTTCTATCTTACTCGGAAATGATCTACATCGTCAAGGAAATTGTTTTTGTCTTAAGTTTGGCACCCGAGCTAACGACTGTTGCCAATCTTCCGTTTTTGTTTTTTCCCCCCCCCCGATTTTTCTCCCCAAATCCCCCCCATGACATAGTTGTCTATCTTAGTTGAGGGCCGTTCTAGTGGTGGCATGTGGGACGCCGCCTCCACACGGCCCGACGAGCGGTGCCGTGTCCGTGCCCGGGATCTGAACGGGCAAAACCCTGGGCCGCCGAAGGGGAGCGTGGGAACTTAACCACTCGGCCACGGGGCTGCCCCCGTCCGTGGACTTTTTTATCACCTGATTTCACCTCGCAAAACTTCAAAGCTTCAAGTTATCAGAGAGGTTTGGGAAGTTGTTTCTATTTATTTAATTAATTTATTTTTCGAGGAAGACGAGCCCCGAGCTGACACCTGCTGCCAATTCTCCTCTTTTTGCCCCGGGAGAGTGGTCCCGAGCTAACATCCGTGCCCATCCTCCTCCCGTTGATAGGCGGGACGCCGACCACAGCATGGCTCACCAAGCGGCGCCACGTCCGCACCCTGGATCCGAACCGGCGAACCCCTGGCCGACAAAACGGAACGTGCGAACTTAACTGCTGTACCGCCGGGCTGGCCCTTCGGGAAGTTCTTTTCAGGACACGGGCCATAAACTAGAATCACCGCTACAGGTTTATCGGAGCGACATCAGCGTTCGTGGTGGATTGAGTCGTCCCCTCTGTCTCTCCCCTCCAGGGGACAACCAAAGGGACGTCTATCGACCCACCCACCAAGGATTCCCCCCCCCCGCATGGCACAGCAGGATGCCTGAGAGATCCACGCAGCCCTACAGCGGCAAGTCACATTCGCACGGTCAAAATTCAATGGCAGAGGGGGCTGGCCCCGTGGCCGAGTGGTTAAGTTCGCGCGCTCCGCTGCAGGCGGCCCAGTGTTTCGTGGGTTCGAATCCTGGGCGCGGACATGGCACTGTTCATCAGACCACGCTGAGGCAGCGTCCCACATGCCACAACTAGAAGAACCCACAACGAAGAATACACAACTATGTACCGGGGGGCTTTGGGGAGAAAAAGGAAAAAATAAAATCTTTAAAAAAAAAATTCAATGGCAGAGACAAAACGTTAAGGTCAGCGAGAGGGAAGAGAATAACCGGCCCAGGAGCAACGGTGTGAAGAACATGGAGAAGACGGGTCCTAGACGCCGGGGTCCCCGGAGCAGCGATTTCATCAGAGGCCCGCGAACGTCCACGATCTCCACACCACGTTTATGGCCGACTGCGTGTGTGGGTCCTTTGGAATCGACCAGGCTACCGTCTGGGCCACTTTGGGACATCGTGTCTAGCTGCCCCGAGCGGTGGAGCTGTCGTTCGAGTGTAAGATGGGGCCCGTCCGGGGAGAGCATGGGGACGGGGAAAGGGAGGCCGCGGGAAGTCACAGAGTCTGAGGTGTTCGGGGGAGACCGACTCTTCTAAAGTGGAGGCGGTAGAAGGAGAGCAGCAGGATTTTTGGATTTTTGTTCTCTCTGTTAGGTATCTGGGTCCGGAGGAGAGTGGGGCGGGGGGGGGGGATGGTTGTGATGGTGGTGGTGGTGGTGGGTGTGAGGCTGAGGCAGGGCTGGTGTTTCCTTTCCGGGTCAGGTGAAAGAGCTCCTCCAGTGGAGGTTTTTGGACAAGGGGTCTGGTCTGGCAGGATGGGAGGTTGCGGGTCGAGCCACAGGGGAATCTGTCGTAGCTCAGACTCGGGCCTTTGAAGAAATAGACAGAGAGAGGAGTTTTGCTCTGTCTGTCACCGCAGCCGGCACCTCAGGAGCAACAACAGAAGGCTTCCCGAATGAGTGAAGGGGCAGGAGCCAGCGTGCCCCGTGCCTCTCTCAGCCCTGCGCCGGCAGGGAAGGAAGCAGGCAGGCAGGCAGGCAGGCAGGCAGGCAGGCAGGCAGGCCTCAGGGCTACTCCCGTCCTACTGCCCGGTGGTCCCTGTCCCGGCCCCGCCCCCACTCTCCCCCTGACCCTCACCGCTCCCCAGCCCTCTTCTCAGCCAGAGAGGCGATGGGGGGGGGCGGGGCGGTCCCAGAACAAGTTTCCTCTCATCCACCATCATCTTGCCACCCTGACGACTTGGCCCGAGATCCTGCCTAGGCTGTAGCCGTGTGTGGTTTTCCTGTGGACAAGGGGGCCGGTTCACCATTTCGGAGGAAACCCCTAGCCTTCCACTGCCGAGTCGAGTCGGTGGGACTCGCCAGCCTGGGAGGGGGGGGGGGGGGAGGGGAGGTCAGGCCCATTCATTCCGACGGGCCTGGTGTCAGGGCTTCATTCAAGTGCAGGAAGCTCTCTCCCATGGCCTCGGGCTCTTTTCCATTGAACGGCTTTCTTCAATTCCCCCACCCTTAGGCCGCAGTCCGCCAAGGGCCGGGAGGCAGGGAGGGAAGATGTTGGGGCAGGGTGGCTGTCTGAGAAACTCGCCTCGTCTGGGGCAGAAAGAGTGCCCCCCTCCTTTCTCTAACCCTACTAGACTGCTTGAGGATCACGGACGGTTTGGCTCATCGATGAGCCCTGCGTTATGGGCCCGGCAAGCAAACTCCTAACTGGCAACCCGCTGCTCTAGGCGTGTGTGGGTTTTTTGATCATTCACCTTCAAGTTCGCACGACATTGGTCCGTGTCCCCCGCCCCAGCTTCCCATGGGAAATCCTCCGTCTCTTTCCACAGACTCACTGGCGACTTCACACAGCGCCTGCCTCCTCCTCCTCCTCCTCCTCCTCCCCCCCCCTCCTCCTCCGAAGGAAGGGGCTGACCCCATGGCCGAGCGGTTGAGTTTGCACGCTCCGCTTCAGCGGCCCGGGGCTTCAAAGGTTCGGATCCTGGGCTCGGACACGGTACCGCTCATCAAGCCACGCTGAGGTGGCGTCCCACACGGCAGAACCAGAGGGACCCTCAAAGAGAATATACAACTAGGTACTGGGGTGCTCTGGGGAGAAGAAGAAGAAGGAGGAGGAATAAAAAGAAAAGATAAGATTGGCAATGAGCTCGGGTGCCGGTCTTTAAAAAAAAAAAAAAAAAGAGGAAGAAAGATGGACAAACAGGAACGAATCCCACTGACGGCACCTCCAAATGGTGGGGGGTAGGGGGGTGGGGGGGGTGGGGAGTGGCATCATCGGGCCAATGGTGACTCTAAGTCGTGATCCCGCGGTTGTGTTATTTGATATTTTATCGAATCGATTTATTATTTTATTTTTGAGGAAGATGAGCCCTGAGCGAACATCTGCCGCCAATCCTCCTCTGTCGGCCGAGGAAGACTGGCCCTGAGCTGACATCCGTGCCCATCCCCCTCTACTTTCCAGGTGGGACGCCTGCCACAGCGTGTCTCGCCAAGCGGTGCCGGGTCCTGCGCCCGGGATCCGGACCGGCGAACCCGGGGCCGGCGGAGCGGAACGTGCGAACTTCACCGCCGCGCCACCGGGCCGGCCCCCGGAGTTGTTTTAAAAATCCAGTAAGGGGCTGGCCCCGTGGCCGAGTGGTTAAGTTCGCGCGCTCCGCTGCAGGCGGCCCAGTGTTTCGTCGGTTCGGATCCCGGGCGCGGACACGGCACTGCTCATCAAACCACGCTGAGGCGGCGTCCCACATACCACCGCTAGAAGGACCCACAACGAAGAACACACAACTATGTACCGGGGGGGCTTTGGGGAGAAAAAGGAAAGACAAAAAATAAAATCTTCAAAACTCCAATAAAACTTTGAGTGAAGACGACGAGGAGGATGCGAAACGTATCTCACGCCTCCGAGCCGAGCCGTCCGTTTAGGAAGGGGGACGAGGACCCTTTGTAAGCGATGTCCCTTTTTAAGCACCATTCTAAACCACAGAACAGAACTCCCTCTCCTCGACCCGGAGCGACCCGGAGCGAGGAGGTTCCTGGGTGTGTCAGAGAGGGCCACGTCCTCTGCAGCACGAACGAACCGCCAGGGTTCGGCCACGGGAAAGAATTTCTTCCTCTCCAGGCGGACTAAAAGTCGCCGACGGCAGCGGGCGTAGGTGCTATCCTTCCCGTCCAGGAAAGGCAGGGAGAACTTCAGCCGTGAAGAGAAGGAGGTCTTCCTCACTCCCCGTTTCGGGAGGGCCCCTTTGGCAGGGGAGTTTTGTCTCCTGATTTCAAGTCAGGAAGAAAAGGGAGAGAGAGAGAGAGTGTCCTTCTCGTGCCAGGTCGGTCTGAGGGGGACCTCCTCTGGTTTCCTCCCTTCCCAGGGAAGGCCGTTCGCTCCTTCTTCTAGAAAAAGCTCCCAAAGCACCACCGCCCAGGATGGTTGACCTACGCCCATCGTCCCTCCTTTCCCAATCATTTCTACCGCGACAGAGGGACAGAGGCCCCGGCCCCATCCCCATCCCCACCCCCACCCCCATCGCCTGCCTCCTTGATGGCCAAAGGAGCTGCCTCTGAGAATGGAACGGGGCTTGGAAACCTTCTAGAGGGGTGACTCTCACCTGCCTGCCTGCTGGGAAAAGCACCCACGCTGTCCATCGGACTGCCCTTTTGGGCAAACGTAGGCGTGCCACATAGCGATCGACAGCTATGGCGGGGGGGCGGGGGCGGGGTGGCGTGGTGGTGCCCAGGATCCACGACACGTGACGGCTGCGGAGCACGACAGCCCTAAGACCTTGAGGGAGACGGGGTGGCGCGTGAATCCTTTCGGAACGAGAACGACAGGAAACGCTGACGGGGACGTGTTCTCGTCTCGAGAACACACCAACGCCTCGCACGGTGTCTGACCCGGGGTGCCTCTGACTTTTGTCATCAGAGACGATCCTGTCGACCGCCCCTCACGCTTTGGGGAAAAGGGGAGAGGGACTCGGTAGCACGGGAGAAGCCATCCATCCGCCCTTCCTTTCCGTCTTCACGGCTCCTTCTCGTGGAAAACGAGGAAGCCGTCCGGAGGAACGGAACACTGACCCGGGCCAAAGCGTGGCCCAGCCTGAGCCTCCAAAACCTTCTGCTAAGTGAGAGGTGCCAGACATCCAAGGCGACCTACGTTGCGATTCCACACAGAGGAGAGAGCTAGAACGGTCCAACCCTAGAGGGCGACAGCAGATGGCGGCGGCGGCGGCGGCGGCGGCGGCGGCGGCGGCGGCGGTGGTGGTGGTGGTGGTCGTGGTGAGGCAGATCCGGGAGTGGGGCCGTTTTTTCTTTCGGAGGGAGGGGATGGAAACGGAAACCTTCTGGAAATAGATAGCCGTGACGGATGCGCCACCTTGGGGAGAGAGACCCCCGAAGGCCACTGGCTTGTGCCCCGTGGAAAGGATGGATTCGGTGGGATGGGAATTCTACCTCCGTGTAGAGCGTGTGGTAAACCACGAGGTGGGTGGGTGGGTGGATGGCCTCCCTGCCTCGCCTCCACCTAGACGTCCACACACAGAGACCGACGAGGGAGGGAGGGAGGGAGGGAGGGAGGGAGAGAGACAAGATGGACAGAGGCCGAGGCCGAGGCCGAGGCCGAGGCAGTGAGCGAGTAAGTGATCGACCCTGGCCATAGGGATTCCTCAGAGGGCGTCTCTTGGCTCCCCAAACGAAGAATGTGTGTGGAGATCGAGAAAGATCACCGACCTAGGAGAACCAGCAAGACTTCCTCACCCTCCAGAGAGCCGCTGGGCCCCTGCCGTCCCTGCCACCGCCACCCCTACCCCTCGCCTTTGGCAGCGACGCCAACGAAAGGCAGGCAGACGAGTGGGAGAGTCGTGTGGTGGTGTCCCCCAAGGAAGGTGGGTCCATGCCGACGAGCGGTCGTCGGCGTGTGGAAAAGCCAGAGGCGGGCTGACTAGAAGGAGGGCGTCCTGGGGGAAGGGGCCAGGGTGTGAGGGAGAGAGGCCTGTTTCTCTTCCCCTGTTGGTC
>NW_027222292.1:7500-40000 GCF_041296265.1 Equus caballus
TGGTTGGCCTCCCTCCCTCCCTCCCTCCCTCCCTCCCTCGTCCAGCCGCACGTTTGCGGGGTTCGTGCGACTGGGATGAAATAGACCTTCCTTCCAAAGGACAATCGGAGATCATCCATCATACCTCTCGAGTCCCCAAAAGCCAAGAAACACGCCAACCAAAACGCTTTTATTATGCCAACCGTTCCCGTTTTCATTCCTATCGTTTAGGGAGGTTTGGTGGCAGCAGCGGCCGAAAGCAAAAGGAAACCCGAGGAAAGCGGCTCCATCCACCAGGGCTGTGTCTCATCCGTGCCGACGCAGGAGGGACGGGCTTCGTTCGTTCGTTCGCTGCGGCCCAAATTCCCGGGCCGCCCGAGGACCGCTCGCACCGGCCCGAGGGAGGGAGCCCCGGCAGGCAGGACGCCTCCGGTGAAATGGCCAAGTCGACCGCGCGACCCACAACCCGCCCGACTGGGGGCGAGAAGGCGCATGGAGGAGGACTCCGTCCCCTAGTCGGCAGACGGCCCTGGGACAGGGACGTTCGCCAAAACCTCCCCAAGGCCGCTTTCCGTGACCGAGTCGGCCTCCCCGCCTGTACTCGTCCCGGCCCGAGAAACGAGACGCGGGGTGGATCGGGACCAGGCCACGCACCAGGCCGGCCGGCGCTGCATCCTCCCTCCCCCGACCTGACCTGACCTGACCTGACCTGACCTGGACGAACGCCTCCCCATCGCCCGCCCCCGCGAGGCTGATCCGTCCGGCCGGTGAGGAGGCCGCTTGTCGGGCGCCACCGGCTGCCCGGCATCCTCTTATATAGTGTTCGAGGAGGTCGACCAGGTGGCCCGGCCGGGATGGGGGGGGGGTGGGGTGCGGGGGGTGGTGTCCCGGGCGGCGGGGGGCGGGGGGGTAGGAGTGGAGAGGGAAAGGTGGGCGGGGCGAATGCCGGGGGCGGGGGTCGGCGCGGGGCGGGGCGGGGCGGGAGTTGGGGATGGGGGAGGGGCGGGAGGCCGTCTGGACATGGAGGGTCGGAAGAGCGGTGGTGACAATGATTTTCATTATCATTTAGAAAGAAGAACGTGGACTTCTTTAGAGGAGTCCTTTGAATAGCTTCTCCATTTAGTTAACATGCATCCAAATGGAGGTCGGGAAACTTGGGTCCTGTTAACATATGGATGGAAGTGGAAAGAACTATCGCGATGACCGTCCTTGTGTTTCTTTTATTTTTTCTTTCTTCCTTCTCCCCAAAGCCGCCCCCCCCCACCCCCGCCCCGCCCCGCCCCGCCCCGCCCCGTCCCGTCCCGTCCCGTCCATCCATAGTTGTAGGTTCCAGTGGTAGGTCTTTCGGGTTTCTGCTATGTGGGCTTGAAGGGCGATGCTGGGTCTGGGGCTGCGCCCAGGATCCGAACCGGTGAAAACCTGGGCCGTCGAAGCCGGGGGTCGGGGTGGGGGCGCGTACTTGACCGCTCGTCCACGGGCTCGGCCCCCGGCCCTTGTTTTCTAGGGAGAGAGACAGAGAGACCCGATCCATTTTCTCTTGGCCTCTAAAGCGTGTGTGTGGTCGAAAGGCGACGGAGAGAGGGGTTCTGGTCCAGAAAGCCCCGACCGCGCCGCCACGGGGATCGGTCGGTCCCGCCCGAACCGTCCGAGTCGGAAAGGAACGGACAGCTTTCCTCCTTTGGGCCCCTGACTTGGGACCAACAGGGGAAGAGAAACAGGCCTCTCTCCCTCACACCCTGGCCCCTTCCCCCAGGACGCCCTCCTTCTAGTCAGCCCGCCTCTGGCTTTTCCACACGCCGACGACCGCTCGTCGGCATGGACCCACCTTCCTTGGGGGACACCACCACACGACTCTCCCACTCGTCTGCCTGCCTTTCGTTGGCGTCGCTGCCAAAGGCGAGGGGTAGGGGTGGCGGTGGCAGGGACGGCAGGGGCCCAGCGGCTCTCTGGAGGGTGAGGAAGTCTTGCTGGTTCTCCTAGGTCGGTGATCTTTCTCGATCTCCACACACATTCTTCGTTTGGGGAGCCAAGAGACGCCCTCTGAGGAATCCCTATGGCCAGGGTCGATCACTTACTCGCTCACTGCCTCGGCCTCGGCCTCGGCCTCGGCCTCTGTCCATCTTGTCTCTCTCCCTCCCTCCCTCCCTCCCTCCCTCCCTCGTCGGTCTCTGTGTGTGGACGTCTAGGTGGAGGCGAGGCAGGGAGGCCATCCACCCACCCACCCACCTCGTGGTTTACCACACGCTCTACACGGAGGTAGAATTCCCATCCCACCGAATCCATCCTTTCCACGGGGCACAAGCCAGTGGCCTTCGGGGGTCTCTCTCCCCAAGGTGGCGCATCCGTCACGGCTATCTATTTCCAGAAGGTTTCCGTTTCCATCCCCTCCCTCCGAAAGAAAAAACGGCCCCACTCCCGGATCTGCCTCACCACGACCACCACCACCACCACCGCCGCCGCCGCCGCCGCCGCCGCCGCCGCCGCCGCCGCCATCTGCTGTCGCCCTCTAGGGTTGGACCGTTCTAGCTCTCTCCTCTGTGTGGAATCGCAACGTAGGTCGCCTTGGATGTCTGGCACCTCTCACTTAGCAGAAGGTTTTGGAGGCTCAGGCTGGGCCACGCTTTGGCCCGGGTCAGTGTTCCGTTCCTCCGGACGGCTTCCTCGTTTTCCACGAGAAGGAGCCGTGAAGACGGAAAGGAAGGGCGGATGGATGGCTTCTCCCGTGCTACCGAGTCCCTCTCCCCTTTTCCCCAAAGCGTGAGGGGCGGTCGACAGGATCGTCTCTGATGACAAAAGTCAGAGGCACCCCGGGTCAGACACCGTGCGAGGCGTTGGTGTGTTCTCGAGACGAGAACACGTCCCCGTCAGCGTTTCCTGTCGTTCTCGTTCCGAAAGGATTCACGCGCCACCCCGTCTCCCTCAAGGTCTTAGGGCTGTCGTGCTCCGCAGCCGTCACGTGTCGTGGATCCTGGGCACCACCACGCCACCCCGCCCCCGCCCCCCCGCCATAGCTGTCGATCGCTATGTGGCACGCCTACGTTTGCCCAAAAGGGCAGTCCGATGGACAGCGTGGGTGCTTTTCCCAGCAGGCAGGCAGGTGAGAGTCACCCCTCTAGAAGGTTTCCAAGCCCCGTTCCATTCTCAGAGGCAGCTCCTTTGGCCATCAAGGAGGCAGGCGATGGGGGTGGGGGTGGGGATGGGGATGGGGCCGGGGCCTCTGTCCCTCTGTCGCGGTAGAAATGATTGGGAAAGGAGGGACGATGGGCGTAGGTCAACCATCCTGGGCGGTGGTGCTTTGGGAGCTTTTTCTAGAAGAAGGAGCGAACGGCCTTCCCTGGGAAGGGAGGAAACCAGAGGAGGTCCCCCTCAGACCGACCTGGCACGAGAAGGACACTCTCTCTCTCTCTCCCTTTTCTTCCTGACTTGAAATCAGGAGACAAAACTCCCCTGCCAAAGGGGCCCTCCCGAAACGGGGAGTGAGGAAGACCTCCTTCTCTTCACGGCTGAAGTTCTCCCTGCCTTTCCTGGACGGGAAGGATAGCACCTACGCCCGCTGCCGTCGGCGACTTTTAGTCCGCCTGGAGAGGAAGAAATTCTTTCCCGTGGCCGAACCCTGGCGGTTCGTTCGTGCTGCAGAGGACGTGGCCCTCTCTGACACACCCAGGAACCTCCTCGCTCCGGGTCGCTCCGGGTCGAGGAGAGGGAGTTCTGTTCTGTGGTTTAGAATGGTGCTTAAAAAGGGACATCGCTTACAAAGGGTCCTCGTCCCCCTTCCTAAACGGACGGCTCGGCTCGGAGGCGTGAGATACGTTTCGCATCCTCCTCGTCGTCTTCACTCAAAGTTTTATTGGAGTTTTGAAGATTTTATTTTTTGTCTTTCCTTTTTCTCCCCAAAGCCCCCCCGGTACATAGTTGTGTGTTCTTCGTTGTGGGTCCTTCTAGCGGTGGTATGTGGGACGCCGCCTCAGCGTGGTTTGATGAGCAGTGCCGTGTCCGCGCCCGGGATCCGAACCGACGAAACACTGGGCCGCCTGCAGCGGAGCGCGCGAACTTAACCACTCGGCCACGGGGCCAGCCCCTTACTGGATTTTTAAAACAACTCCGGGGGCCGGCCCGGTGGCGCGGCGGTGAAGTTCGCACGTTCCGCTCCGCCGGCCCCGGGTTCGCCGGTCCGGATCCCGGGCGCAGGACCCGGCACCGCTTGGCGAGACACGCTGTGGCAGGCGTCCCACCTGGAAAGTAGAGGGGGATGGGCACGGATGTCAGCTCAGGGCCAGTCTTCCTCGGCCGACAGAGGAGGATTGGCGGCAGATGTTCGCTCAGGGCTCATCTTCCTCAAAAATAAAATAATAAATCGATTCGATAAAATATCAAATAACACAACCGCGGGATCACGACTTAGAGTCACCATTGGCCCGATGATGCCACTCCCCACCCCCCCCACCCCCCTACCCCCCACCATTTGGAGGTGCCGTCAGTGGGATTCGTTCCTGTTTGTCCATCTTTCTTCCTCTTTTTTTTTTTTTTTTTAAAGACCGGCACCCGAGCTCATTGCCAATCTTATCTTTTCTTTTTATTCCTCCTCCTTCTTCTTCTTCTCCCCAGAGCACCCCAGTACCTAGTTGTATATTCTCTTTGAGGGTCCCTCTGGTTCTGCCGTGTGGGACGCCACCTCAGCGTGGCTTGATGAGCGGTACCGTGTCCGAGCCCAGGATCCGAACCTTTGAAGCCCCGGGCCGCTGAAGCGGAGCGTGCAAACTCAACCGCTCGGCCATGGGGTCAGCCCCTTCCTTCGGAGGAGGAGGGGGGGGGAGGAGGAGGAGGAGGAGGAGGAGGCAGGCGCTGTGTGAAGTCGCCAGTGAGTCTGTGGAAAGAGACGGAGGATTTCCCATGGGAAGCTGGGGCGGGGGACACGGACCAATGTCGTGCGAACTTGAAGGTGAATGATCAAAAAACCCACACACGCCTAGAGCAGCGGGTTGCCAGTTAGGAGTTTGCTTGCCGGGCCCATAA
The DNA here is from genome assembly GCF_041296265.1 of Equus caballus. Taxonomy (NCBI): domain Eukaryota; kingdom Metazoa; phylum Chordata; class Mammalia; order Perissodactyla; family Equidae; genus Equus; species Equus caballus. The sequence goes on from NW_027222292.1 coordinate 12,493, forward strand.
CGCAGGGCTCATCGATGAGCCAAACCGTCCGTGATCCTCAAGCAGTCTAGTAGGGTTAGAGAAAGGAGGGGGGCACTCTTTCTGCCCCAGACGAGGCGAGTTTCTCAGACAGCCACCCTGCCCCAACATCTTCCCTCCCTGCCTCCCGGCCCTTGGCGGACTGCGGCCTAAGGGTGGGGGAATTGAAGAAAGCCGTTCAATGGAAAAGAGCCCGAGGCCATGGGAGAGAGCTTCCTGCACTTGAATGAAGCCCTGACACCAGGCCCGTCGGAATGAATGGGCCTGACCTCCCCTCCCCCCCCCCCCCCTCCCAGGCTGGCGAGTCCCACCGACTCGACTCGGCAGTGGAAGGCTAGGGGTTTCCTCCGAAATGGTGAACCGGCCCCCTTGTCCACAGGAAAACCACACACGGCTACAGCCTAGGCAGGATCTCGGGCCAAGTCGTCAGGGTGGCAAGATGATGGTGGATGAGAGGAAACTTGTTCTGGGACCGCCCCGCCCCCCCCCATCGCCTCTCTGGCTGAGAAGAGGGCTGGGGAGCGGTGAGGGTCAGGGGGAGAGTGGGGGCGGGGCCGGGACAGGGACCACCGGGCAGTAGGACGGGAGTAGCCCTGAGGCCTGCCTGCCTGCCTGCCTGCCTGCCTGCCTGCCTGCCTGCTTCCTTCCCTGCCGGCGCAGGGCTGAGAGAGGCACGGGGCACGCTGGCTCCTGCCCCTTCACTCATTCGGGAAGCCTTCTGTTGTTGCTCCTGAGGTGCCGGCTGCGGTGACAGACAGAGCAAAACTCCTCTCTCTGTCTATTTCTTCAAAGGCCCGAGTCTGAGCTACGACAGATTCCCCTGTGGCTCGACCCGCAACCTCCCATCCTGCCAGACCAGACCCCTTGTCCAAAAACCTCCACTGGAGGAGCTCTTTCACCTGACCCGGAAAGGAAACACCAGCCCTGCCTCAGCCTCACACCCACCACCACCACCACCATCACAACCATCCCCCCCCCCCGCCCCACTCTCCTCCGGACCCAGATACCTAACAGAGAGAACAAAAATCCAAAAATCCTGCTGCTCTCCTTCTACCGCCTCCACTTTAGAAGAGTCGGTCTCCCCCGAACACCTCAGACTCTGTGACTTCCCGCGGCCTCCCTTTCCCCGTCCCCATGCTCTCCCCGGACGGGCCCCATCTTACACTCGAACGACAGCTCCACCGCTCGGGGCAGCTAGACACGATGTCCCAAAGTGGCCCAGACGGTAGCCTGGTCGATTCCAAAGGACCCACACACGCAGTCGGCCATAAACGTGGTGTGGAGATCGTGGACGTTCGCGGGCCTCTGATGAAATCGCTGCTCCGGGGACCCCGGCGTCTAGGACCCGTCTTCTCCATGTTCTTCACACCGTTGCTCCTGGGCCGGTTATTCTCTTCCCTCTCGCTGACCTTAACGTTTTGTCTCTGCCATTGAATTTTTTTTTTAAAGATTTTATTTTTTCCTTTTTCTCCCCAAAGCCCCCCGGTACATAGTTGTGTATTCTTCGTTGTGGGTTCTTCTAGTTGTGGCATGTGGGACGCTGCCTCAGCGTGGTCTGATGAACAGTGCCATGTCCGCGCCCAGGATTCGAACCCACGAAACACTGGGCCGCCTGCAGCGGAGCGCGCGAACTTAACCACTCGGCCACGGGGCCAGCCCCCTCTGCCATTGAATTTTGACCGTGCGAATGTGACTTGCCGCTGTAGGGCTGCGTGGATCTCTCAGGCATCCTGCTGTGCCATGCGGGGGGGGGGAATCCTTGGTGGGTGGGTCGATAGACGTCCCTTTGGTTGTCCCCTGGAGGGGAGAGACAGAGGGGACGACTCAATCCACCACGAACGCTGATGTCGCTCCGATAAACCTGTAGCGGTGATTCTAGTTTATGGCCCGTGTCCTGAAAAGAACTTCCCGAAGGGCCAGCCCGGCGGTACAGCAGTTAAGTTCGCACGTTCCGTTTTGTCGGCCAGGGGTTCGCCGGTTCGGATCCAGGGTGCGGACGTGGCGCCGCTTGGTGAGCCATGCTGTGGTCGGCGTCCCGCCTATCAACGGGAGGAGGATGGGCACGGATGTTAGCTCGGGACCACTCTCCCGGGGCAAAAAGAGGAGAATTGGCAGCAGGTGTCAGCTCGGGGCTCGTCTTCCTCGAAAAATAAATTAATTAAATAAATAGAAACAACTTCCCAAACCTCTCTGATAACTTGAAGCTTTGAAGTTTTGCGAGGTGAAATCAGGTGATAAAAAAGTCCACGGACGGGGGCAGCCCCGTGGCCGAGTGGTTAAGTTCCCACGCTCCCCTTCGGCGGCCCAGGGTTTTGCCCGTTCAGATCCCGGGCACGGACACGGCACCGCTCGTCGGGCCGTGTGGAGGCGGCGTCCCACATGCCACCACTAGAACGGCCCTCAACTAAGATAGACAACTATGTCATGGGGGGGATTTGGGGAGAAAAATCGGGGGGGGGGAAAAAACAAAAACGGAAGATTGGCAACAGTCGTTAGCTCGGGTGCCAAACTTAAGACAAAAACAATTTCCTTGACGATGTAGATCATTTCCGAGTAAGATAGAACCTGAGACGTGAGTGGCTAAATAGAAGTTTATCTACTTTGGGTTTGTGAGGATACGGAAACGAAAAGACGTTTGGGTCTATCGAGGAACACGTCTCGTGCTTTATTAAAAGCTTTGACAGGGGACGGCGGCACGGCGGCATAGTGGTTAAGCTCCTGCACTCAGCTTCGGCAGCCTGGGGTCCTCGGGTTCAGATCCCGGGCGTGGACCTCCACCGCTCCTCACACCGGGCTGTGGTGGCATCCCGTCCGCAAGATCAAGGAAGTGGGGCGCAGGTGTTACCTCGGGCCCGCTCTCCCTCAAGCAGAAAGAAGAGGAAGATTGGCAACAGGCGTCAGCTCTGTGAGGGCCGATCTTCCTCACCCAAAAACTAAAGTGAGATGAAATCAAATAAAGCGAAGGAAGAGATAAACCTATGAAATCCCATGTTTCTAAAAGTGGCCAAGTGTTTAGAAATTGGCCAAGCGACAGACTGCTCATGGGAAGGACAGTTCCTAATTGCTGACTTCTTAGTTTTCACCAAAATTAAGGTTCGTGAGGGTTAAAAATTCTACTTAACGAATGCGATGAAAGCCACTAGGCCGGCCCAGTGGCACGCTGGTTAAGTGTGCCTGTTCCACTTCGCCGGCCCGGGGTTCGCCGGTTCGGATCCCGGGGGTGGACGTGGCACCGCTGGGCGAGCCACGTGGTGGTAGGCGTCCCACATATGAAGTAGAGGAAGATGGGCACGGAGGTTAGCTCAGGGCCAGCCTTCCTCGGCAAAAAGAGGAGGATTGGCAGCAGTTAGCTCAGGGCTCATCGTCCTCAAAACAAAACAACACAAAACAAAACAAAAAGCCACTAAAAGTGAATATGGGAAACATCTTTGTGTTCAAGGAAAGTGAGATGGCTGCCTTCAGGCAAGAGGGCCTAAAAAGTAAAGATCGTTTTGTCTGTGAAAAGGTGATCACGGGGAAAAAAATCTGAGAAAAAGGTCTGTTCGTGGTCAAGTGGCCTAAAATTGGAACGAGTGGACAGATAGAAATGGCGAGCGATAGGATCTATTGGAGTCTATGAGGAAGCCATTGGGTGTCGGCCTAATTCGGCCTGACAGTGTTTTTCCAAAAGGGCCTGACGTGGCCGTCGAGCACGCATCGCATCGTAGATCTGCTTTAAACATTTCCTACGGCAAGAACCAATGCCCTTAAGGGAAAGGAGCAGCTTCCCCGTGCTCGGGCCTTTCCTTAAGGAGAGGCATCTTTCCTTAGGCTAGGAACGGATGGTTGCGCTCACCTTTGACCATCCGGCTCACCTGTGACCACCCAGGCCCAGACAACAGACCTGCCACCCAGCAGTGTCTGTCGATCGCTGTGCTGACAGAGCAGTGTCGCGACTATCGTCCAAGGGACCTTTCGATCCTATGTGAAACGTCCTCTCTGGGGGTCTAGAAGCACTCTGTACACCCCACTTCCCGGGCGCCCTTTCTTCCTTCAGGAAGAAAGGCCCCGGGCCACAGTCCTTACATCTTAGGTCAGAATAAACTCACCCCGATTTTCACGGATAGATTGGTTCCGGATTATTTCCATCGACAGAATGGAATCAAGTCAATGAGTTTCAAGATCGGAGGGAAGCTGATGCAAAATCAGAATTGGTTTTTCTCGCTCTCGAAAGGATACTTTTCTCTAACTTCTAGTCTCCTCCTGATAAAGACATTGGAAAAGGTTTCTCTTGACCTCTGAGGGAATCGACACCAAAGACAGAGATCCTCCATTTTGTCAGAATGATTTCCTAGGCCTCTAACGGAGGAGGCCTCCCTCGGACGGGAGCTCAGCTTTTGTTTTGCAACAGTTTTCCTCTCTCTGCTTGCCTTTAACATCTCCTTTCCCGTTCTTCTTATTTGGAAGGGAAATACGTGCACCGCTGGGGGGGGGAGGGGGAAGAATTTTCTAAATGACCAAAGAAGATCTACGACTGTTGTTATTTTGGTTTCACGGAGCAGTTCCACGTCCACATTTACCCCATTTTAAACACCCACACACACTCACAGCACGGCGCTGTGAGGATGTCCCGGGGAACTCGATTTGTGGAGGGAATGGCTGTGAGGTCTCTGCCCCCAACCCGCACCATTTGGGTGCTTCTGCTTGTTGATGAGGACGGGAAGCCCTGCTGAAATCCATATTCTTATCACCACACGTGAATCTGCACCCATGCTCCCCCCGTGTGTCGTCTTTGGGCTTTGCTGTGGCCCCGTGCGGAGGGAGACCCGTTTTGTCTTGTAAACTTTTCAGCGGCCAAGCGGCTCGGTCCTTTCCTCTACGACTTGTGGGCTCCGTCTGTCCGTCTGCCTTAGAAAGACCCTCTGGGCCGGAAGTGACAGGCTGCACACAATTCCTGACAGACTGCGGACAATTCCTCCGTCGTCACGGTCCTTCTCTGATGACGTGCATGGTTTCGGTTTGACAGCGACCCCCACCCCCCACCCCGCCCTGATTTTCTAAGTCCTCCCGGGACCCGGGAAGTGCTCGGGCCGCTCCGGGAATCGGGGGCCGGCAGCCCCGGCCTGCCCCGTGGCATCTCCGGGGACTTTTCCACCCTCTGTCCGCGTCAGCCAGCCGGCAGCCCCGGCCCGGCCCAGGAGTCACGTGGGGAGTCTGTCCCCTTCCTGGCAAGCCCACCCACCCCACCCCCCTCCCCGCCGATTTTCCAAGACCTCCTTCTGCGCCCAGGGTTGCCCTGTGCTGCCTGGGAGCTCCGAGGTGGACACCCTGGGGCCTCGCGTGGTGACCTCCCGGCCGCCCCAAGCGGGCCCAGAGAGAAAGAGAGAGAGAGACAGAGTCAGAGACAGAGAGACAGAGAGACAGAGACAGAGGTAGACAGAGAGAGACCTGACCCGGCGGTGGGCTCAGGCTGTGCACTCTCGCTGGCCGGTTCCCTCCCGCTGACCCCTCCGCGCCGGTTGTTGGGCGCCATCTGGCGGCCGCTTTTACAGAGTGGCCCTCCTCCGGAGCCCCGGCGACATGAGCAAGGGATGGGACTTGCAGGACGTCTGTGTGGTTTCCAGTGTGGGTCTGTGTGGAACAGAGCTGCTAAGAACATTCATGCCCCGGATTCTGTGTGAATGAACAGGAACGTGGCCGCAGCCCCCACCCCGCCCCCCGCCCCAGCCCCCGGGAGTGGCGGGAGTGGGGCCCTCCAGACCACCCTCGGGTTGGATGCCTCCCTCCCTGGAAGGACTCACGGGACTCCACAAAAGCTGACTTCCTGGAGGTCCAGCGGAGACCCCCAAGGCCCAAGGCCCCCCACCACCACCACCACAGATCACTGTGGAAGCCTTAACGACCCAAGGCTCCAGCTACATACAGACGCTCTTAGGAGGCAAGATACACCAAGGGCTTATGTAGGTTGCCGCTTTCGGTGGTTGTTTCCGCGGCGTGTGAGTTTTGGAACCCGCCACGCCATTTTTCACAGAGGCCATACCGTTTCCCTTCACCACCAGTGAGGCGTGAGTGACTGACTTGGCTTCTCCGCGACCTCACTAGCAGTTTGATCCTGTTCCTGTATTTGGAAGAAGCCAGTCTCACCCATGTGTCCCCACAATGTCTCCCTCTAATTTTCTCACTTGCTTTTCCAGGGAACAGCTCACATCTTTTCATGCGCTCATTGGTCATCCATGCGTACCTCCTCCTCCCCAGGTGAAAGTGCCTGCTCTGTCTATTGGCCTTCCATTGTATTTGTATTTTTCAGTGTTGATTTCCCCCGGGTCTCCACTCCATTGTGGGGTTTTTTTTTGTTGTTGTTGTTTTTTTTTCTGCTTAAAGATTGCCACCTGAGCTAAGCCTCTGTTTCCCATCTTTGTCAGTTTCAGAGGGTAGATTTCTCAGTCTTGCTCTTTCCCAAGTTCTGCACGCCCTTGTGTGTGTGTGTGTGTGTTTTTTTTTTTTTTGCTCAAATATTGAACCTAAGCTAGCATCTGTTGCCCATCTTCGTCAGTTTGAGAGGGTAGGTTTCTCAGTGTTGCTTTTTCCCCAGGTCTCCAAGTCCCTCACTGTGTGTGTGTGTGAGTGTGTGTGTTTTCTTTGCAAGATTGGCACTTGAGCTAACGTGTGTTGCCAATCTTTGTCAGTTTCAGAGGCTAGATTTTTCAGTATCGCTCTTTCCCAAGGTCTCCACTCCCTTGCTCTTTTCTTTTCTTTTTTTTTTTTTGGCTTAAAGATTGTCACCTGAGCGAGGCTCTGTTGCCCTGCTTCCTCCGTTTCAGAGGGTACCTTTTTTCAGGGTTGCTTTTTCACCGGGTCTCCTCGCCATTGTAGTTTTGTATTTTATTTTATTTTTTTGCTTAATGATTGCCACCTGAGGTAGCCTCTGTTGCCCATTTTCGTCAGCTTCAGAGGGTGGATTTCTCAGTGTTGCTTTTTCCCCAGGTCTCCACGCCCTTGTGTTTTCCTTTTGCTTAACGATTGCCACCTGAGCTAGCCTCTGTTGCCCATCGTCGTCAGTTTCAGAGGGTACATTTCTCAGTGCTGCTTTTTCCCCAGGTCTCCACGCCCTTGTGTGTTTCTTTTGCTTAACGATTGCCACCTGAGCTAGCCTCTGTGGCCCATCTTTGTCAGTTTCAGAGGGTAGATTTCTCAGTCTTGCTCTTTCCCAAGTTCTGCACGCCCTTGTGTGTGGGTTTTTTTTTTTTTTTTTTTTTTTTGCTCAAATATTGAACCTAAGCTAGCATCTGTTGCCCTTCTTCGTCAGTTTCAGAGGGTGGATTTCTCCGTGTTGCTTTTTCCCCAGGTCTCCACGCCCTTGTGTGTTTCTTTTGCTTAACGATTGCCACCTGAGCTAGCCTCTGTGGCCCATTTTCGTCAGCTTCAGAGGGTGGATTTCTCAGTGTTGCTTTTTCCCCAGGTCTCCAAGTCCCTCAGTGTGTGTGTGTGTGAGTGTGTGTGTTTTCTTTGCAAGATTGGCACTTGAGCTAACGTGTGTTGCCAGTCTTTGTCAGTCAGAGGCTAGATTTTTCAGTATCGCTCTTTCCCAAGGTCTCCACTCCCTTGCTCTTTTCTTTCTTCCTACCTTTCTTTCTTTCTTTCTTTCTTTTTGGCTTAAATATTGTCACCTGAGCTAGGCTCTGTTGCCCTGCTTCCTCCGTTTCAGCGGGTACCTTTTTTCAGGGTTGCTTTTTCACCGGGTCTCCTCGCCATTGTAGTTTTTTTATTTTATTTTATATTTTTGCTTAATGATTGCCACCTGAGGTAGCCTCTGTGGCCCATCTTCGTCAGTTTCAGAGTGTGGATTTCTCCGTGCTGCTTTTTCCCCAGGTCTCCACGCCCTTGTGTGTTTCTTTTGCTTAACGATTGCCACCTGAGCTAGTCTCTGTTGCCCATCTTTGTCAGTTTCAGAGGGTAGATTTCTCAGTCTTGCTCTTTCCCAAGTTCTGCACGCCCTTGTGTGTGTGTGTGTGTGTGTGTTTTTTTTTTTTTTTTTTTGCTCAAATATTGAACCAAAGCTAGCATCTGTTGCCCATCTTCGGCAGTTTCAGAGGGTAGAATTCTCAGTGTTGCTTTTTCCCCAGGTCTCCACGCCCTTGTGTTTCCCTTTTGCTTAAAGATTGCCACCTGAGCTAGCCTCTGTTGCCCATCGTCGTCAGTTTCAGAGGGTACATTTCTCAGTGCTGCTTTTTCCCCAGGTCTCCACGCCCTTGTGTGTTTCTTTTGCTTAACGATTGCCACCTGAGCTAGCCTTTGTTGCGCTTCTTTCTCAGTTTCTGAGGGTGGATTTCTCCGTGTTGCTTTTTCCCCAGGTCTCCACGCACTTCCTTTTATTTTTCCTTAAAAATTGCCACCTGAGCTAGCCCGTGTTGCCCATGTTCGTCAGTTTGAGAGGGTGGATTTCTCAGTGTTGCTTTTTCCCCAGGTCTCCACGCCCTTGTGTGTTTCTTTTGCTTAACGATTGCCACCTGAGCTAGCCTCTGTGGCCCATCTTCGTCAGTTTCAGAGGGTAGATTTCTCAGTGCTGCTTTTTGCCCAGGTCTCCACGCCCCTGTGTGTTTCTTTTGCTTAACGATTGCCACCTGAGCTAGCCTCTGTTGCCCATGTTCGTCAGTTTCAGAGGGTGGATTTCTCCGTGCTGCTTTTTACCCGGGTCTCCACGCCCTTGTGTCTTTCTTTTCTGCTTAAAGGTTGCAACCTGAGCTAGGGTCTGTTGCCCATGTTCCTCAGTTTCAGAGGGTGGATTTCTCCGTGCTGCTTTTTACCCGGGTCTCCACGCCCTTGTGTGTTTCTTTTGCTTAACGATTGCCACCTGAGCTAGCCTCTGTGGCCCATTTTCGTCAGCTTCAGAGGGTGGATTTCTCAGTGTTGCTTTTTCCCCAGATCTCCACGTCCCTCAGTGTGTGTGTGTGTGAGTGTGTGTGTTTTCTTTGCAAGATTGGCACTTGAGCTAACGTGTGTTGCCAGTCTTTGTCAGTCAGAGGCTAGATTTTTCAGTATTGCTCTTTCCCAAGGTCTCCACTCCCTTGCTCTTTTCTTTCTTTCTTTCTTTCTTTCTTTCTTTCTTTCTTTCTTTCTTTCTTTCTTTCTTTCTTTCTTTCTTTTTGGCTTAAATATTGTCACCTGAGCGAGGCTCTGTTGCCCTGCTTCCTCCGTTTCAGAGGGTACCTTTTTTCAGGGTTGCTTTTTCACCGGGTCTCCTCGCCATTGTAGTTTTGTATTTTATTTTATTTTTTTGCTTAATGATTGCCACCTGAGGTAGCCTCTGTTGCCCATTTTCGTCAGCTTCAGAGGGTGGATTTCTCAGTGTTGCTTTTTCCCCAGGTCTCCACGCCCTTGTGTTTTCCTTTTGCTTAACGATTGCCACCTGAGCTAGCCTCTGTTGCCCATCGTCGTCAGTTTCAGAGGGTACATTTCTCAGTGCTGCTTTTTCCCCAGGTCTCCACGCCCTTGTGTGTTTCTTTTGCTTAACGATTGCCACCTGAGCTAGCCTCTGTGGCCCATCTTTGTCAGTTTCAGAGGGTAGATTTCTCAGTCTTGCTCTTTCCCAAGTTCTGCACGCCCTTGTGTGTGGGTTTTTTTTTTTTTTTTTTTTTTTTGCTCAAATATTGAACCTAAGCTAGCATCTGTTGCCCTTCTTCGTCAGTTTCAGAGGGTGGATTTCTCCGTGTTGCTTTTTCCCCAGGTCTCCACGCCCTTGTGTGTTTCTTTTGCTTAACGATTGCCACCTGAGCTAGCCTCTGTGGCCCATTTTCGTCAGCTTCAGAGGGTGGATTTCTCAGTGTTGCTTTTTCCCCAGGTCTCCAAGTCCCTCAGTGTGTGTGTGTGTGAGTGTGTGTGTTTTCTTTGCAAGATTGGCACTTGAGCTAACGTGTGTTGCCAGTCTTTGTCAGTCAGAGGCTAGATTTTTCAGTATCGCTCTTTCCCAAGGTCTCCACTCCCTTGCTCTTTTCTTTCTTCCTACCTTTCTTTCTTTCTTTCTTTCTTTTTGGCTTAAATATTGTCACCTGAGCTAGGCTCTGTTGCCCTGCTTCCTCCGTTTCAGCGGGTACCTTTTTTCAGGGTTGCTTTTTCACCGGGTCTCCTCGCCATTGTAGTTTTTTTATTTTATTTTATATTTTTGCTTAATGATTGCCACCTGAGGTAGCCTCTGTGGCCCATCTTCGTCAGTTTCAGAGTGTGGATTTCTCCGTGCTGCTTTTTCCCCAGGTCTCCACGCCCTTGTGTGTTTCTTTTGCTTAACGATTGCCACCTGAGCTAGTCTCTGTTGCCCATCTTTGTCAGTTTCAGAGGGTAGATTTCTCAGTCTTGCTCTTTCCCAAGTTCTGCACGCCCTTGTGTGTGTGTGTGTGTGTGTGTTTTTTTTTCTTTTTTTTTGCTCAAATATTGAACCAAAGCTAGCATCTGTTGCCCATCTTCGGCAGTTTCAGAGGGTAGAATTCTCAGTGTTGCTTTTTCCCCAGGTCTCCACGCCCTTGTGTTTCCCTTTTGCTTAAAGATTGCCACCTGAGCTAGCCTCTGTTGCCCATCGTCGTCAGTTTCAGAGGGTACATTTCTCAGTGCTGCTTTTTCCCCAGGTCTCCACGCCCTTGTGTGTTTCTTTTGCTTAACGATTGCCACCTGAGCTAGCCTTTGTTGCGCTTCTTTCTCAGTTTCTGAGGGTGGATTTCTCCGTGTTGCTTTTTCCCCAGGTCTCCACGCACTTCCTTTTATTTTTCCTTAAAAATTGCCACCTGAGCTAGCCCGTGTTGCCCATGTTCGTCAGTTTGAGAGGGTGGATTTCTCAGTGTTGCTTTTTCCCCAGGTCTCCACGCCCTTGTGTGTTTCTTTTGCTTAACGATTGCCACCTGAGCTAGCCTCTGTGGCCCATCTTCGTCAGTTTCAGAGGGTAGATTTCTCAGTGCTGCTTTTTGCCCAGGTCTCCACGCCCCTGTGTGTTTCTTTTGCTTAACGATTGCCACCTGAGCTAGCCTCTGTTGCCCATGTTCGTCAGTTTCAGAGGGTGGATTTCTCCGTGCTGCTTTTTACCCGGGTCTCCACGCCCTTGTGTCTTTCTTTTCTGCTTAAAGGTTGCAACCTGAGCTAGGGTCTGTTGCCCATGTTCCTCAGTTTCAGAGGGTGGATTTCTCCGTGCTGCTTTTTACCCGGGTCTCCACGCCCTTGTGTGTTTCTTTTGCTTAACGATTGCCACCTGAGCTAGCCTCTGTGGCCCATTTTCGTCAGCTTCAGAGGGTGGATTTCTCAGTGTTGCTTTTTCCCCAGATCTCCACGTCCCTCAGTGTGTGTGTGTGTGAGTGTGTGTGTTTTCTTTGCAAGATTGGCACTTGAGCTAACGTGTGTTGCCAGTCTTTGTCAGTCAGAGGCTAGATTTTTCAGTATTGCTCTTTCCCAAGGTCTCCACTCCCTTGCTCTTTTCTTTCTTTCTTTCTTTCTTTCTTTCTTTCTTTCTTTCTTTCTTTCTTTCTTTCTTTCTTTCTTTCTTTTTGGCTTAAATATTGTCACCTGAGCGAGGCTCTGTTGCCCTGCTTCCTCCGTTTCAGAGGGTACCTTTTTTCAGGGTTGCTTTTTCACCGGGTCTCCTCGCCATTGTAGTTTTGTATTTTATTTTATTTTTTTGCTTAATGATTGCCACCTGAGGTAGCCTCTGTTGCCCATTTTCGTCAGCTTCAGAGGGTGGATTTCTCAGTGTTGCTTTTTCCCCAGGTCTCCACGCCCTTGTGTTTTCCTTTTGCTTAACGATTGCCACCTGAGCTAGCCTCTGTTGCCCATCGTCGTCAGTTTCAGAGGGTACATTTCTCAGTGCTGCTTTTTCCCCAGGTCTCCACGCCCTTGTGTGTTTCTTTTGCTTAACGATTGCCACCTGAGCTAGCCTCTGTGGCCCATCTTTGTCAGTTTCAGAGGGTAGATTTCTCAGTCTTGCTCTTTCCCAAGTTCTGCACGCCCTTGTGTGTGGGTTTTTTTTTTTTTTTTTTTTTTTTGCTCAAATATTGAACCTAAGCTAGCATCTGTTGCCCTTCTTCGTCAGTTTCAGAGGGTGGATTTCTCCGTGTTGCTTTTTCCCCAGGTCTCCACGCCCTTGTGTGTTTCTTTTGCTTAACGATTGCCACCTGAGCTAGCCTCTGTGGCCCATTTTCGTCAGCTTCAGAGGGTGGATTTCTCAGTGTTGCTTTTTCCCCAGGTCTCCAAGTCCCTCAGTGTGTGTGTGTGTGAGTGTGTGTGTTTTCTTTGCAAGATTGGCACTTGAGCTAACGTGTGTTGCCAGTCTTTGTCAGTCAGAGGCTAGATTTTTCAGTATCGCTCTTTCCCAAGGTCTCCACTCCCTTGCTCTTTTCTTTCTTCCTACCTTTCTTTCTTTCTTTCTTTCTTTTTGGCTTAAATATTGTCACCTGAGCTAGGCTCTGTTGCCCTGCTTCCTCCGTTTCAGCGGGTACCTTTTTTCAGGGTTGCTTTTTCACCGGGTCTCCTCGCCATTGTAGTTTTTTTATTTTATTTTATATTTTTGCTTAATGATTGCCACCTGAGGTAGCCTCTGTGGCCCATCTTCGTCAGTTTCAGAGTGTGGATTTCTCCGTGCTGCTTTTTCCCCAGGTCTCCACGCCCTTGTGTGTTTCTTTTGCTTAACGATTGCCACCTGAGCTAGTCTCTGTTGCCCATCTTTGTCAGTTTCAGAGGGTAGATTTCTCAGTCTTGCTCTTTCCCAAGTTCTGCACGCCCTTGTGTGTGTGTGTGTGTGTGTGTTTTTTTTTTTTTTTTTTTGCTCAAATATTGAACCAAAGCTAGCATCTGTTGCCCATCTTCGGCAGTTTCAGAGGGTAGAATTCTCAGTGTTGCTTTTTCCCCAGGTCTCCACGCCCTTGTGTTTCCCTTTTGCTTAAAGATTGCCACCTGAGCTAGCCTCTGTTGCCCATCGTCGTCAGTTTCAGAGGGTACATTTCTCAGTGCTGCTTTTTCCCCAGGTCTCCACGCCCTTGTGTGTTTCTTTTGCTTAACGATTGCCACCTGAGCTAGCCTTTGTTGCGCTTCTTTCTCAGTTTCTGAGGGTGGATTTCTCCGTGTTGCTTTTTCCCCAGGTCTCCACGCACTTCCTTTTATTTTTCCTTAAAAATTGCCACCTGAGCTAGCCCGTGTTGCCCATGTTCGTCAGTTTGAGAGGGTGGATTTCTCAGTGTTGCTTTTTCCCCAGGTCTCCACGCCCTTGTGTGTTTCTTTTGCTTAACGATTGCCACCTGAGCTAGCCTCTGTGGCCCATCTTCGTCAGTTTCAGAGGGTAGATTTCTCAGTGCTGCTTTTTGCCCAGGTCTCCACGCCCCTGTGTGTTTCTTTTGCTTAACGATTGCCACCTGAGCTAGCCTCTGTTGCCCATGTTCGTCAGTTTCAGAGGGTGGATTTCTCCGTGCTGCTTTTTACCCGGGTCTCCACGCCCTTGTGTCTTTCTTTTCTGCTTAAAGGTTGCAACCTGAGCTAGGGTCTGTTGCCCATGTTCCTCAGTTTCAGAGGGTGGATTTCTCCGTGCTGCTTTTTACCCGGGTCTCCACGCCCTTGTGTGTTTCTTTTGCTTAACGATTGCCACCTGAGCTAGCCTCTGTGGCCCATTTTCGTCAGCTTCAGAGGGTGGATTTCTCAGTGTTGCTTTTTCCCCAGATCTCCACGTCCCTCAGTGTGTGTGTGTGTGAGTGTGTGTGTTTTCTTTGCAAGATTGGCACTTGAGCTAACGTGTGTTGCCAGTCTTTGTCAGTCAGAGGCTAGATTTTTCAGTATTGCTCTTTCCCAAGGTCTCCACTCCCTTGCTCTTTTCTTTCTTTCTTTCTTTCTTTCTTTCTTTCTTTCTTTCTTTCTTTCTCTTTTTGGCTTAAATATTGTCACCTGAGCGAGGCTCTGTTGCCCTGCTTCCTCCGTTTCAGAGGGTACCTTTTTTCAGGGTTGCTTTTTCACCGGGTCTCCTCGCCATTGTAGTTTTGTATTTTATTTTATTTTTTTGCTTAATGATTGCCACCTGAGGTAGCCTCTGTTGCCCATTTTCGTCAGCTTCAGAGGGTGGATTTCTCAGTGTTGCTTTTTCCCCAGGTCTCCACGCCCTTGTGTTTTCCTTTTGCTTAACGATTGCCACCTGAGCTAGCCTCTGTTGCCCATCGTCGTCAGTTTCAGAGGGTACATTTCTCAGTGCTGCTTTTTCCCCAGGTCTCCACGCCCTTGTGTGTTTCTTTTGCTTAACGATTGCCACCTGAGCTAGCCTCTGTGGCCCATCTTTGTCAGTTTCAGAGGGTAGATTTCTCAGTCTTGCTCTTTCCCAAGTTCTGCACGCCCTTGTGTGTGGGTTTTTTTTTTTTTTTTTTTTTGCTCAAATATTGAACCTAAGCTAGCATCTGTTGCCCTTCTTCGTCAGTTTCAGAGGGTGGATTTCTCCGTGTTGCTTTTTCCCCAGGTCTCCACGCCCTTGTGTGTTTCTTTTGCTTAACGATTGCCACCTGAGCTAGCCTCTGTGGCCCATTTTCGTCAGCTTCAGAGGGTGGATTTCTCAGTGTTGCTTTTTCCCCAGGTCTCCAAGTCCCTCAGTGTGTGTGTGTGTGAGTGTGTGTGTTTTCTTTGCAAGATTGGCACTTGAGCTAACGTGTGTTGCCAGTCTTTGTCAGTCAGAGGCTAGATTTTTCAGTATCGCTCTTTCCCAAGGTCTCCACTCCCTTGCTCTTTTCTTTCTTCCTACCTTTCTTTCTTTCTTTCTTTCTTTTTGGCTTAAATATTGTCACCTGAGCTAGGCTCTGTTGCCCTGCTTCCTCCGTTTCAGCGGGTACCTTTTTTCAGGGTTGCTTTTTCACCGGGTCTCCTCGCCATTGTAGTTTTTTTATTTTATTTTATATTTTTGCTTAATGATTGCCACCTGAGGTAGCCTCTGTGGCCCATCTTCGTCAGTTTCAGAGTGTGGATTTCTCCGTGCTGCTTTTTCCCCAGGTCTCCACGCCCTTGTGTGTTTCTTTTGCTTAACGATTGCCACCTGAGCTAGTCTCTGTTGCCCATCTTTGTCAGTTTCAGAGGGTAGATTTCTCAGTCTTGCTCTTTCCCAAGTTCTGCACGCCCTTGTGTGTGTGTGTGTGTGTTTTTTTTTTTTTTTTTTTTTGCTCAAATATTGAACCAAAGCTAGCATCTGTTGCCCATCTTCGGCAGTTTCAGAGGGTAGAATTCTCAGTGTTGCTTTTTCCCCAGGTCTCCACGCCCTTGTGTTTCCCTTTTGCTTAAAGATTGCCACCTGAGCTAGCCTCTGTTGCCCATCGTCGTCAGTTTCAGAGGGTACATTTCTCAGTGCTGCTTTTTCCCCAGGTCTCCACGCCCTTGTGTGTTTCTTTTGCTTAACGATTGCCACCTGAGCTAGCCTTTGTTGCGCTTCTTTCTCAGTTTCTGAGGGTGGATTTCTCCGTGTTGCTTTTTCCCCAGGTCTCCACGCACTTCCTTTTATTTTTCCTTAAAAATTGCCACCTGAGCTAGCCCGTGTTGCCCATGTTCGTCAGTTTGAGAGGGTGGATTTCTCAGTGTTGCTTTTTCCCCAGGTCTCCACGCCCTTGTGTGTTTCTTTTGCTTAACGATTGCCACCTGAGCTAGCCTCTGTGGCCCATCTTCGTCAGTTTCAGAGGGTAGATTTCTCAGTGCTGCTTTTTGCCCAGGTCTCCACGCCCCTGTGTGTTTCTTTTGCTTAACGATTGCCACCTGAGCTAGCCTCTGTTGCCCATGTTCGTCAGTTTCAGAGGGTGGATTTCTCCGTGCTGCTTTTTACCCGGGTCTCCACGCCCTTGTGTCTTTCTTTTCTGCTTAAAGGTTGCAACCTGAGCTAGGGTCTGTTGCCCATGTTCCTCAGTTTCAGAGGGTGGATTTCTCCGTGCTGCTTTTTACCCGGGTCTCCACGCCCTTGTGTGTTTCTTTTGCTTAACGATTGCCACCTGAGCTAGCCTCTGTGGCCCATTTTCGTCAGCTTCAGAGGGTGGATTTCTCAGTGTTGCTTTTTCCCCAGATCTCCACGTCCCTCAGTGTGTGTGTGTGTGAGTGTGTGTGTTTTCTTTGCAAGATTGGCACTTGAGCTAACGTGTGTTGCCAGTCTTTGTCAGTCAGAGGCTAGATTTTTCAGTATTGCTCTTTCCCAAGGTCTCCACT
The DNA here is from genome assembly GCF_041296265.1 of Equus caballus. Taxonomy (NCBI): domain Eukaryota; kingdom Metazoa; phylum Chordata; class Mammalia; order Perissodactyla; family Equidae; genus Equus; species Equus caballus. The sequence goes on from NW_027222292.1 coordinate 28,666, forward strand.
CCCTTGCTCTTTTCTTTCTTTCTTTCTTTCTTTCTTTCTTTCTTTCTTTCTTTCTTTCTTTCTCTTTTTGGCTTAAATATTGTCACCTGAGCGAGGCTCTGTTGCCCTGCTTCCTCCGTTTCAGAGGGTACCTTTTTTCAGGGTTGCTTTTTCACCGGGTCTCCTCGCCATTGTAGTTTTGTATTTTATTTTATTTTTTTGCTTAATGATTGCCACCTGAGGTAGCCTCTGTTGCCCATTTTCGTCAGCTTCAGAGGGTGGATTTCTCAGTGTTGCTTTTTCCCCAGGTCTCCACGCCCTTGTGTTTTCCTTTTGCTTAACGATTGCCACCTGAGCTAGCCTCTGTTGCCCATCGTCGTCAGTTTCAGAGGGTACATTTCTCAGTGCTGCTTTTTCCCCAGGTCTCCACGCCCTTGTGTGTTTCTTTTGCTTAACGATTGCCACCTGAGCTAGCCTCTGTGGCCCATCTTTGTCAGTTTCAGAGGGTAGATTTCTCAGTCTTGCTCTTTCCCAAGTTCTGCACGCCCTTGTGTGTGGGTTTTTTTTTTTTTTTTTTTTTTTTGCTCAAATATTGAACCTAAGCTAGCATCTGTTGCCCTTCTTCGTCAGTTTCAGAGGGTGGATTTCTCCGTGTTGCTTTTTCCCCAGGTCTCCACGCCCTTGTGTGTTTCTTTTGCTTAACGATTGCCACCTGAGCTAGCCTCTGTGGCCCATTTTCGTCAGCTTCAGAGGGTGGATTTCTCAGTGTTGCTTTTTCCCCAGGTCTCCAAGTCCCTCAGTGTGTGTGTGTGTGAGTGTGTGTGTTTTCTTTGCAAGATTGGCACTTGAGCTAACGTGTGTTGCCAGTCTTTGTCAGTCAGAGGCTAGATTTTTCAGTATCGCTCTTTCCCAAGGTCTCCACTCCCTTGCTCTTTTCTTTCTTCCTACCTTTCTTTCTTTCTTTCTTTCTTTTTGGCTTAAATATTGTCACCTGAGCTAGGCTCTGTTGCCCTGCTTCCTCCGTTTCAGCGGGTACCTTTTTTCAGGGTTGCTTTTTCACCGGGTCTCCTCGCCATTGTAGTTTTTTTATTTTATTTTATATTTTTGCTTAATGATTGCCACCTGAGGTAGCCTCTGTGGCCCATCTTCGTCAGTTTCAGAGTGTGGATTTCTCCGTGCTGCTTTTTCCCCAGGTCTCCACGCCCTTGTGTGTTTCTTTTGCTTAACGATTGCCACCTGAGCTAGTCTCTGTTGCCCATCTTTGTCAGTTTCAGAGGGTAGATTTCTCAGTCTTGCTCTTTCCCAAGTTCTGCACGCCCTTGTGTGTGTGTGTGTGTGTGTGTTTTTTTTTTTTTTTTTTTGCTCAAATATTGAACCAAAGCTAGCATCTGTTGCCCATCTTCGGCAGTTTCAGAGGGTAGAATTCTCAGTGTTGCTTTTTCCCCAGGTCTCCACGCCCTTGTGTTTCCCTTTTGCTTAAAGATTGCCACCTGAGCTAGCCTCTGTTGCCCATCGTCGTCAGTTTCAGAGGGTACATTTCTCAGTGCTGCTTTTTCCCCAGGTCTCCACGCCCTTGTGTGTTTCTTTTGCTTAACGATTGCCACCTGAGCTAGCCTTTGTTGCGCTTCTTTCTCAGTTTCTGAGGGTGGATTTCTCCGTGTTGCTTTTTCCCCAGGTCTCCACGCACTTCCTTTTATTTTTCCTTAAAAATTGCCACCTGAGCTAGCCCGTGTTGCCCATGTTCGTCAGTTTGAGAGGGTGGATTTCTCAGTGTTGCTTTTTCCCCAGGTCTCCACGCCCTTGTGTGTTTCTTTTGCTTAACGATTGCCACCTGAGCTAGCCTCTGTGGCCCATCTTCGTCAGTTTCAGAGGGTAGATTTCTCAGTGCTGCTTTTTGCCCAGGTCTCCACGCCCCTGTGTGTTTCTTTTGCTTAACGATTGCCACCTGAGCTAGCCTCTGTTGCCCATGTTCGTCAGTTTCAGAGGGTGGATTTCTCCGTGCTGCTTTTTACCCGGGTCTCCACGCCCTTGTGTCTTTCTTTTCTGCTTAAAGGTTGCAACCTGAGCTAGGGTCTGTTGCCCATGTTCCTCAGTTTCAGAGGGTGGATTTCTCCGTGCTGCTTTTTACCCGGGTCTCCACGCCCTTGTGTGTTTCTTTTGCTTAACGATTGCCACCTGAGCTAGCCTCTGTGGCCCATTTTCGTCAGCTTCAGAGGGTGGATTTCTCAGTGTTGCTTTTTCCCCAGATCTCCACGTCCCTCAGTGTGTGTGTGTGTGAGTGTGTGTGTTTTCTTTGCAAGATTGGCACTTGAGCTAACGTGTGTTGCCAGTCTTTGTCAGTCAGAGGCTAGATTTTTCAGTATTGCTCTTTCCCAAGGTCTCCACTCCCTTGCTCTTTTCTTTCTTTCTTTCTTTCTTTCTTTCTTTCTTTCTTTCTTTCTTTCTTTCTCTTTTTGGCTTAAATATTGTCACCTGAGCGAGGCTCTGTTGCCCTGCTTCCTCCGTTTCAGAGGGTACCTTTTTTCAGGGTTGCTTTTTCACCGGGTCTCCTCGCCATTGTAGTTTTGTATTTTATTTTATTTTTTTGCTTAATGATTGCCACCTGAGGTAGCCTCTGTTGCCCATTTTCGTCAGCTTCAGAGGGTGGATTTCTCAGTGTTGCTTTTTCCCCAGGTCTCCACGCCCTTGTGTTTTCCTTTTGCTTAACGATTGCCACCTGAGCTAGCCTCTGTTGCCCATCGTCGTCAGTTTCAGAGGGTACATTTCTCAGTGCTGCTTTTTCCCCAGGTCTCCACGCCCTTGTGTGTTTCTTTTGCTTAACGATTGCCACCTGAGCTAGCCTCTGTGGCCCATCTTTGTCAGTTTCAGAGGGTAGATTTCTCAGTCTTGCTCTTTCCCAAGTTCTGCACGCCCTTGTGTGTGGGTTTTTTTTTTTTTTTTTTTTTGCTCAAATATTGAACCTAAGCTAGCATCTGTTGCCCTTCTTCGTCAGTTTCAGAGGGTGGATTTCTCCGTGTTGCTTTTTCCCCAGGTCTCCACGCCCTTGTGTGTTTCTTTTGCTTAACGATTGCCACCTGAGCTAGCCTCTGTGGCCCATTTTCGTCAGCTTCAGAGGGTGGATTTCTCAGTGTTGCTTTTTCCCCAGGTCTCCAAGTCCCTCAGTGTGTGTGTGTGTGAGTGTGTGTGTTTTCTTTGCAAGATTGGCACTTGAGCTAACGTGTGTTGCCAGTCTTTGTCAGTCAGAGGCTAGATTTTTCAGTATCGCTCTTTCCCAAGGTCTCCACTCCCTTGCTCTTTTCTTTCTTCCTACCTTTCTTTCTTTCTTTCTTTCTTTTTGGCTTAAATATTGTCACCTGAGCTAGGCTCTGTTGCCCTGCTTCCTCCGTTTCAGCGGGTACCTTTTTTCAGGGTTGCTTTTTCACCGGGTCTCCTCGCCATTGTAGTTTTTTTATTTTATTTTATATTTTTGCTTAATGATTGCCACCTGAGGTAGCCTCTGTGGCCCATCTTCGTCAGTTTCAGAGTGTGGATTTCTCCGTGCTGCTTTTTCCCCAGGTCTCCACGCCCTTGTGTGTTTCTTTTGCTTAACGATTGCCACCTGAGCTAGTCTCTGTTGCCCATCTTTGTCAGTTTCAGAGGGTAGATTTCTCAGTCTTGCTCTTTCCCAAGTTCTGCACGCCCTTGTGTGTGTGTGTGTGTGTTTTTTTTTTTTTTTTTTTTTGCTCAAATATTGAACCAAAGCTAGCATCTGTTGCCCATCTTCGGCAGTTTCAGAGGGTAGAATTCTCAGTGTTGCTTTTTCCCCAGGTCTCCACGCCCTTGTGTTTCCCTTTTGCTTAAAGATTGCCACCTGAGCTAGCCTCTGTTGCCCATCGTCGTCAGTTTCAGAGGGTACATTTCTCAGTGCTGCTTTTTCCCCAGGTCTCCACGCCCTTGTGTGTTTCTTTTGCTTAACGATTGCCACCTGAGCTAGCCTTTGTTGCGCTTCTTTCTCAGTTTCTGAGGGTGGATTTCTCCGTGTTGCTTTTTCCCCAGGTCTCCACGCACTTCCTTTTATTTTTCCTTAAAAATTGCCACCTGAGCTAGCCCGTGTTGCCCATGTTCGTCAGTTTGAGAGGGTGGATTTCTCAGTGTTGCTTTTTCCCCAGGTCTCCACGCCCTTGTGTGTTTCTTTTGCTTAACGATTGCCACCTGAGCTAGCCTCTGTGGCCCATCTTCGTCAGTTTCAGAGGGTAGATTTCTCAGTGCTGCTTTTTGCCCAGGTCTCCACGCCCCTGTGTGTTTCTTTTGCTTAACGATTGCCACCTGAGCTAGCCTCTGTTGCCCATGTTCGTCAGTTTCAGAGGGTGGATTTCTCCGTGCTGCTTTTTACCCGGGTCTCCACGCCCTTGTGTCTTTCTTTTCTGCTTAAAGGTTGCAACCTGAGCTAGGGTCTGTTGCCCATGTTCCTCAGTTTCAGAGGGTGGATTTCTCCGTGCTGCTTTTTACCCGGGTCTCCACGCCCTTGTGTGTTTCTTTTGCTTAACGATTGCCACCTGAGCTAGCCTCTGTGGCCCATTTTCGTCAGCTTCAGAGGGTGGATTTCTCAGTGTTGCTTTTTCCCCAGATCTCCACGTCCCTCAGTGTGTGTGTGTGTGAGTGTGTGTGTTTTCTTTGCAAGATTGGCACTTGAGCTAACGTGTGTTGCCAGTCTTTGTCAGTCAGAGGCTAGATTTTTCAGTATTGCTCTTTCCCAAGGTCTCCACTCCCTTGCTCTTTTCTTTCTTTCTTTCTTTCTTTCTTTCTTTCTTTCTTTCTTTCTTTCTCTTTTTGGCTTAAATATTGTCACCTGAGCGAGGCTCTGTTGCCCTGCTTCCTCCGTTTCAGAGGGTACCTTTTTTCAGGGTTGCTTTTTCACCGGGTCTCCTCGCCATTGTAGTTTTGTATTTTATTTTATTTTTTTGCTTAATGATTGCCACCTGAGGTAGCCTCTGTTGCCCATTTTCGTCAGCTTCAGAGGGTGGATTTCTCAGTGTTGCTTTTTCCCCAGGTCTCCACGCCCTTGTGTTTTCCTTTTGCTTAACGATTGCCACCTGAGCTAGCCTCTGTTGCCCATCGTCGTCAGTTTCAGAGGGTACATTTCTCAGTGCTGCTTTTTCCCCAGGTCTCCACGCCCTTGTGTGTTTCTTTTGCTTAACGATTGCCACCTGAGCTAGCCTCTGTGGCCCATCTTTGTCAGTTTCAGAGGGTAGATTTCTCAGTCTTGCTCTTTCCCAAGTTCTGCACGCCCTTGTGTGTGGGTTTTTTTTTTTTTTTTTTTTTTGCTCAAATATTGAACCTAAGCTAGCATCTGTTGCCCTTCTTCGTCAGTTTCAGAGGGTGGATTTCTCCGTGTTGCTTTTTCCCCAGGTCTCCACGCCCTTGTGTGTTTCTTTTGCTTAACGATTGCCACCTGAGCTAGCCTCTGTGGCCCATTTTCGTCAGCTTCAGAGGGTGGATTTCTCAGTGTTGCTTTTTCCCCAGGTCTCCAAGTCCCTCAGTGTGTGTGTGTGTGAGTGTGTGTGTTTTCTTTGCAAGATTGGCACTTGAGCTAACGTGTGTTGCCAGTCTTTGTCAGTCAGAGGCTAGATTTTTCAGTATCGCTCTTTCCCAAGGTCTCCACTCCCTTGCTCTTTTCTTTCTTCCTACCTTTCTTTCTTTCTTTCTTTCTTTTTGGCTTAAATATTGTCACCTGAGCTAGGCTCTGTTGCCCTGCTTCCTCCGTTTCAGCGGGTACCTTTTTTCAGGGTTGCTTTTTCACCGGGTCTCCTCGCCATTGTAGTTTTTTTATTTTATTTTATATTTTTGCTTAATGATTGCCACCTGAGGTAGCCTCTGTGGCCCATCTTCGTCAGTTTCAGAGTGTGGATTTCTCCGTGCTGCTTTTTCCCCAGGTCTCCACGCCCTTGTGTGTTTCTTTTGCTTAACGATTGCCACCTGAGCTAGTCTCTGTTGCCCATCTTTGTCAGTTTCAGAGGGTAGATTTCTCAGTCTTGCTCTTTCCCAAGTTCTGCACGCCCTTGTGTGTGTGTGTGTGTGTGTGTTTTTTTTTTTTTTTTTTTGCTCAAATATTGAACCAAAGCTAGCATCTGTTGCCCATCTTCGGCAGTTTCAGAGGGTAGAATTCTCAGTGTTGCTTTTTCCCCAGGTCTCCACGCCCTTGTGTTTCCCTTTTGCTTAAAGATTGCCACCTGAGCTAGCCTCTGTTGCCCATCGTCGTCAGTTTCAGAGGGTACATTTCTCAGTGCTGCTTTTTCCCCAGGTCTCCACGCCCTTGTGTGTTTCTTTTGCTTAACGATTGCCACCTGAGCTAGCCTTTGTTGCGCTTCTTTCTCAGTTTCTGAGGGTGGATTTCTCCGTGTTGCTTTTTCCCCAGGTCTCCACGCACTTCCTTTTATTTTTCCTTAAAAATTGCCACCTGAGCTAGCCCGTGTTGCCCATGTTCGTCAGTTTGAGAGGGTGGATTTCTCAGTGTTGCTTTTTCCCCAGGTCTCCACGCCCTTGTGTGTTTCTTTTGCTTAACGATTGCCACCTGAGCTAGCCTCTGTGGCCCATCTTCGTCAGTTTCAGAGGGTAGATTTCTCAGTGCTGCTTTTTGCCCAGGTCTCCACGCCCCTGTGTGTTTCTTTTGCTTAACGATTGCCACCTGAGCTAGCCTCTGTTGCCCATGTTCGTCAGTTTCAGAGGGTGGATTTCTCCGTGCTGCTTTTTACCCGGGTCTCCACGCCCTTGTGTCTTTCTTTTCTGCTTAAAGGTTGCAACCTGAGCTAGGGTCTGTTGCCCATGTTCCTCAGTTTCAGAGGGTGGATTTCTCCGTGCTGCTTTTTACCCGGGTCTCCACGCCCTTGTGTGTTTCTTTTGCTTAACGATTGCCACCTGAGCTAGCCTCTGTGGCCCATTTTCGTCAGCTTCAGAGGGTGGATTTCTCAGTGTTGCTTTTTCCCCAGATCTCCACGTCCCTCAGTGTGTGTGTGTGTGAGTGTGTGTGTTTTCTTTGCAAGATTGGCACTTGAGCTAACGTGTGTTGCCAGTCTTTGTCAGTCAGAGGCTAGATTTTTCAGTATTGCTCTTTCCCAAGGTCTCCACTCCCTTGCTCTTTTCTTTCTTTCTTTCTTTCTTTCTTTCTTTCTTTCTTTCTTTCTTTTTGGCTTAAATATTGTCACCTGAGCTAGGCTCTGTTGCCCTGCTTCCTCCGTTTCAGCGGGTACCTTTTTTCAGGGTTGCTTTTTCACCGGGTCTCCTCGCCATTGTAGTTTTTTATTTTATTTTATTATTTTGCTTAATGATTGCCACCTGAGGTAGCCTCTGTTGCCCATTTTCGTCAGCTTCAGAGGGTGGATTTCTCAGTGTTGCTTTTTCCCCAGGTCTCCACGCCCTTGTGTTTTCCTTTTGCTTAACGATTGCCACCTGAGCTAGCCTCTGTTGCCCATGTTCATCAGTTTCAGAGGGTAGATTTCTCAGTGTTGCTTTTTCCCCAGGTCTCCACGCCCTTGTGTGTTTCTTTTGCTTAAAGATTGCCACCTGAGCTAGCCTCTGTTGCGCTTCTTTCTCAGTTTCAGAGGGTAGTTTTCTCAGTGTTGCTTTTTTCGCCAGCTCTCCACGCCCTGGTGTCTTTCTTTTCTGCTTAAAGGTTCCAACCTGAGCTAGCGTCTGTTGCCCATGTTCCTCAGTTTCAGAGGGTGGATTTCTCCGTGCTGCTTTTTACCCGGGTCTCCACGCCCTTGTGTGTTTCTTTTGCTTAACGATTGCCACCTGAGCTAGCCTCTGTTGCGCTTCTTTCTCAGTTTCTGAGGGTGGATTTCTCAGTGTTGCTTTTTCCCCAGGTCTCCACGCCCTTGTGTGTTTCTTTTGCTTAACGATTGCCGCCTGAGCTAGCCTCTGTGGCCCATTTTCGTCAGCTTCAGAGGGTGGATTTCTCAGTGTTGCTTTTTCCCCAGGTCTCCACGTCCCTCAGTGTGTGTGTGTGTGTGAGTGTGTGTGTTTTCTTTGCAAGATTGGCACTTGAGCTAACGTGTGTTGCCCATCTTTGTCAGTTTCAGAGGCTAGATTTTTCAGTATCGCTCTTTCCCAAGGTCTCCACTCCCTTGCTCTTTTCTTTGTTTCTTTGTTTCTTTGTTTCTTTCTTTTTGGCTTAAATATTGTCACCTGAGCTAGGCTCTGTTGCCCTGCTTCCTCCGTTTCAGAGGGTACCTTTTTTCAGGGTTGCTTTTTCACCGGGTCTCCTCGCCATTGTAGTTTTTTATTTTATTTATTTATTTTTTTGCTTAACGATTGCCACCTGAGCTAGCCTGTGTTGCCCATGTTCGTCAGTTTCAGAGGGTAGATTTCTCAGCGTTGCTTTTTCCCCAGGTCTCTACGCGCTTGTGTGTGTGTGTGTGTGTGTGTGTGTGTGTGTGTTCTGCTTAAAGATTGCCACCCGAGCTAGCCCCTGTTGCCCATCTTCGTCAGTTTCAGAGGGTAGATTTCTCAGTGTTGATTTTCCCCCAGTTCTCCACGCCCTCGTGCTTTTTTTTTTTTTTTTAATTTCCTTAAATGTCGGCACCTCAGCTAGCCTCTTTTTCCCATCTTCGTCCGTTTCAGCGGGTAGACTCTCCGCCTGCCTTCGACAGACCCTCTGCGCTTGAAAGCTTTCCTCCTCCCGTCATCACGGTCCTTCTCGGATGACGTGCCTGGTTTCGGTTTGACCGTCCCCGCCCGCCCTGATTTTCTAAGTCCTCCCGGGAGCCCCGGGGGCGCTCCGGCCGCTCCGGGAAGCGGCGGCCTCCCGGCCGCACCGGCTCAGCCCGGCCCGGGCCGACCCCTGGCCTCTCTGGGGGAACTCTCCCCGTCCCCTTCCCGGTGAGCGCCCGAGAAACCTTTTCCGGGTCCCCCTCCTGCGGCTGGGGCTGCGCCTTGGCGGCCGGGAGCCCGCGGGCGGACGCCCCGGGGCCGAGCTGGGCCGGGAGGCTGGGTCCGAGGGGGCGCCGGGACGGGATCTGGCGGCCCGGCGGCCCGGCTGTGCTCCCCGGCGGGCCCGCGCTCCGGCTCCGTCCCGCTGAGGCGGTCGCCGGTCGCCGGGTGCCACCTGGCGGCCGCTTTTATATCGTCTCTTTCCTCCGGAGCTCCGGCGACGCGGGCCAAGGGACGGGACTCGGCCGCGGTGACCGAGGCAGAGTCCCGGGAGGCCGGCGTCGCTGGCGGGATCTGGCCCGGTGGCGCCGGTGCGTGAGCGCGACGCCCGCTCGCCGGAGATTGGAGGTGCAGGCTACTGAGGGAGGTGGCTGTCGCCGCGCCGCCCGGTGCCGGCCGGGGTGTGGGGCCTCCCGGACGGGTCGACCAGCAGCCGCCGGTGCCCCTCCGTCCCCGGGAGGGGGTGGGGGGCCACCGCGGGGGAACGGGCGAGGGAACTCGTCCCGTGCCCGGCCGTCGTCCTGAGGGCGGCCCGGTGGTCGGGCCTTCCGCGTCGCCGATCCCCTTTCCGCGCCCCGCTCCGGAGGTGGGGGACCGGCCGGGGCCTTGCGGGGGAGGCCCGTGGAGGGCGCGACGGGCTCGGCCGCCGGGCTGGCCTTTTCCCCACTGGTCTTCCGAGTCGACCGGCTCTGGCGGTGGGGACCGGGCCCGGTCCTCGGATGCCTCCTCCTCCGTGGCAGTTTTTTGTCCAAGTCCCGCCCTGGAGAAGAGCGTGGACCGGCCCCGGGAGCCCTCGAGGGCGGGCCGGGGAGGGCGTCCCCGGCCGGGACGCGTGCCCGGGGTGGGTCCGGGCCGTCGGACCGGACTTCTCTCTCCGAGTTTCGCGGGTCGCGTCTTTGTCCGGAGGTGGGAGGGGGCCGGCTCGAGGCGTAGGTGGAGCCCCGGCTGAGGGACGGGAGCCACGGTCCCGCCCCGGGCCCGGTCGCCGGAGGCTCCTCCGTGGAATTCTTTTCTAAGTCCTGACCCGGCGACTCAGAGGGAGGGACCGACCGGTCCCGGCCCGCGCGGGCGGCCCGGGGAGGCTGTCCCCGGCTCCCCCTGCCGCCACGCTTCTGGGGTCGACCAGATGGCCCCGGGAGCTCCGGGCCTGGTGGCGATGGGGTCGTGCTTGGGGTCTGGTGGCCGTGGCCGTGATCCAGGGGTTCCCCTCGTGATCCGTGGGTGGGCCCCGTCTCCGGGCGCGGCGATTCTTGCCCCTGAATGGGTGGTTTTGTGCCGCCAGATAAGTGCTGACACGCTCTGCTCGGGTGACAGTCGCCCGAGAGCTTCCGGGTGCCTGGATGCGTGTGCGGGGAGGTCTCCGGGCTCTGGCCGAGAACCGGACGCCCGTTTCCACCCCCGCCGCTTGAGCCGCCCGCTGGGGCCTGCGCGCCGGCTCTTGTGCGTTCCAGGCGTCCCCGCGACCGTGGTGCCACCTCCGGTCTCTGGTACCCGAGGGCGGCGGGGTTAGGGGCGCGGGGTCCTCTACCACGTGCACTCCCTGCTGCCGGCACCCGGGTGCGGTCGCGACTTACCCCGTCCCGCCGGCTCCGTGCCAGTGCGTGTCAGGCGTTCTCGTCCTGGGGTCGTCGCCCGCGCTTGCTAGAGGAGGAGGGGGGCCGGTGAGGCTGAAGCAGGCTCCTCCGCTCGCTGTCCTCGCCGGCCTTCCCTTGCTCGGGGATCCCTCGCGTTATGCTGCTGATCGATGTGGTGATGCTGTGCTCTCCCGGGCCGGGCCTAAGCCGTGCCAGACGAGGGACGGACGTTCATGGCGAACGGGACCGCTCTTCTCGCTCTGCCCGCGGGCCCCCTCGCCCGTTCTCCCCCGCTGCGAGTGGCGTGTGGGAGGTGGCAGGGGTGCGGAATCCGGCCCGACCTCGCTCCCCCGCCCCGTGCCTTGTGGCGTGGGCGGTGTCGGGGTCTCCGTGACGCGGCGGATGCTCCGCCTGTGCCTCTTGGCTGTGTCTCGCGGGCGGCCCTCCCCACGGTGGGGCGGGCCGTGTTGCCGCCGCGCCGCGCGCCTTCTTGGACGCGTGAGCGCGCTCCCCCGGCCGTTGGCGGTGCCCCTGGAGTGTTCCAGGTCGTCCCTCAGGCGCCTGAGGCCGATTGGCGGTGTCGTTCCCTGTTCCCGTCGCCCTCCTCAGGTGACCGCTGCGCTGGTGTGTCTGAGAAGCGGGGGGTCGAGTCGGTAAGGGAGGCGTGCCCGTCCCCCTCGGGGGGGACGGGTGCCTCGTCGCCCCCCCCCACGGCGTGCCGTGTGGGGGCGGGCAGGCTCGGGCGCGTGCCCGCGTGTTCCCCTTGCTGGGGTTTCCACGCGGGTGTGGGAGTGATCGTGGCGGGCCGAGCCAGCGGCGTGATGCTGGCTCTTTGGTTGGGAGGTGCTGTTTGATCGGCACCTCCGTCCCAGTCT
>NW_027222292.1:45000-46543 GCF_041296265.1 Equus caballus
TTCTCCCCCAGACTCCGCCTCGCCGGGCCGGGGGGGCGCCGCGCCGCCGTCGCGGCGGCCGTCGGGAGGGGGCGTCCCCGGCGGCCGTCGTGTCGTCGCGTGCGCGTGCGCGCCCCGCGTCCTCGGGCGAGGCGGGAGCCCCCGGGCGCCTGTGGGGTGTCCGAGCACGGCCCCGCGGGGCCCGTGCCGGACGCCCCGTCGTCCAACCTTCCGACCTCACGGAGTCTGGTCTCGTTGTGTCTTCCTGGCCGGCCGGAGGCACCCTCCGGGGATGTGCCGTGCCAGGGGCGGGCTCTCCCCCCGCCCTGCGGGGGGACCCCGCCGTTCAAACTCGTACGACTCTTAGCGGTGGATCACTCGGCTCGTGCGTCGATGAAGAACGCAGCTAGCTGCGAGAATTAATGTGAATTGCAGGACACATTGATCATCGACACTTCGAACGCACTTGCGGCCCCGGGTTCCTCCCGGGGCTACGCCTGTCTGAGCGTCGCTTGACGATCAATCGCCCCCGGGGTGGGTGTCGCCTGCCCCGGGGTGCGCGGCTGGGGGTCTCTCGCAGGGCCCGCCCCGGCCCTCCGTCCCCCTAAGTGCAGACGCGGTGCCCCTCCTCCGCCCCGCGCGGGCCGCCCCTCCTCCCACGCGCCCCGGCGCCCGGTCGTCGGAGGCGCGTGGGGGTCGGTGGCGGCGGCGCCGCGGGGTCCCGGGGTGGGGGCCGCCGCCCGCGAGTCGAGGGAGAGGCAGACGCGAGAGCTCGCGCCGAGGTGCCCGTGGCCGCCACGGTGCCTTCGGGGGCTCCCTCGCGCCGCACGCGGCCTCGGGGGTGGCCGGGGCGGGGACGAGACGGGTCCCGCGGCGCGCGGGTCGGGGCCGCCGTGTTCGGGGGGCCCGCGTCCGGGCCGCCTGTCCGGTCGCCGCTCGCCCCCGTCGGCGGTCTGTCCCGGTGCGTCCGGCCGGCCCCTCGCCGGTCCCCGGCGCGCCGGGTCCCGGACCGTGACCCCTCCCCGGCCTCGCCCCGTCGGGGTGGCTCGCGCCGAGGCCGAGTCGCGTGCGCGGGGCCGCGCCCCGGGGACGCGTGCCCCGGCGGTGACCCGCGGGACGCCGCGGCGTCGTCCGCCGCCGCGCGCCCTCCCCCGGGTCGCGGCCCGCGCCGCGCTGCGTGCCCCGAGCCCCGGGCGGGCGGGCGGGCGCCGCGTCCGCCGCCCGACGGGCCGTGGCGGCTCGCGGCGGAGGGGCGGGTGTCGGGAGGCGGTGGGACGCGCGCGGGAGGTCGGCGGTCGGGGGCGACCGCCGGCCCCGCCGCGCCCGCCGCCGCCCCTCCGCGCTCTCCTCCCCCGCGTCGCCGCGACGCGTCCGCCGTGCGCGTGGCGGCGTCCCGCTCCGCCCCCCTCCTCCCCGGCGGGGCCCCTCGCCCGTGCCGCCGGCTCGTGCCCCCGTCCGCCCGCCCGCGTCCCTCCGCCCGCCCGCCCGCCCGCCCTCCTTCGGGGGTCGGTCGTGGCGGGGGGGAGCGGAAGCGGAAAAACGATCGGCCGGCGGAGGAGGACCC
>NW_027222293.1:0-22550 GCF_041296265.1 Equus caballus
CCGTGATCCTCAAGCAGTCTAGTAGGGTTAGAGAAAGGAGGGGGGCACTCTTTCTGCCCCAGACGAGGCGAGTTTCTCAGACAGCCACCCTGCCCCAACATCTTCCCTCCCTGCCTCCGGCCCTTGGCGGACTGCGGCCTAAGGGTGGGGGAATTGAAGAAAGCCGTTCAATGGAAAAGAGCCCGAGGCCATGGGAGAGAGCTTCCTGCACTTGAATGAAGCCCTGACACCAGGCCCGTCGGAATGAATGGGCCTGACCCTCACCCTCCCCCCCCCCCCCCCCTCCCAGGCTGGCGAGTCCCACCGACTCGACTCGGCAGTGGAAGGCTAGGGGTTTCCTCCGAAATGGTGAACCGGCCCCCTTGTCCACAGGAAAACCACACACGGCTACAGCCTAGGCAGGATCTCGGGCCAAGTCGTCAGGGTGGCAAGATGATGGTGGATGAGAGGAAACTTGTTCTGGGACCGCCCCGCCCCCCCCCATCGCCTCTCTGGCTGAGAAGAGGGCTGGGGAGCGGTGAGGGTCAGGGGGAGAGTGGGGGCGGGGCCGGGACAGGGACCACCGGGCAGTAGGACGGGAGTAGCCCTGAGGCCTGCCTGCCTGCCTGCCTGCCTGCCTGCCTGCCTGCCTGCTTCCTTCCCTGCCGGCGCAGGGCTGAGAGAGGCACGGGGCACGCTGGCTCCTGCCCCTTCACTCATTCGGGAAGCCTTCTGTTGTTGCTCCTGAGGTGCCGGCTGCGGTGACAGACAGAGCAAAACTCCTCTCTCTGTCTATTTCTTCAAAGGCCCGAGTCTGAGCTACGACAGATTCCCCTGTGGCTCGACCCGCAACCTCCCATCCTGCCAGACCAGACCCCTTGTCCAAAAACCTCCACTGGAGGAGCTCTTTCACCTGACCCGGAAAGGAAACACCAGCCCTGCCTCAGCCTCACACCCACCACCACCACCACCATCACAACCATCCCCCCCCCCCGCCCCACTCTCCTCCGGACCCAGATACCTAACAGAGAGAACAAAAATCCAAAAATCCTGCTGCTCTCCTTCTACCGCCTCCACTTTAGAAGAGTCGGTCTCCCCCGAACACCTCAGACTCTGTGACTTCCCGCGGCCTCCCTTTCCCCGTCCCCATGCTCTCCCCGGACGGGCCCCATCTTACACTCGAACGACAGCTCCACCGCTCGGGGCAGCTAGACACGATGTCCCAAAGTGGCCCAGACGGTAGCCTGGTCGATTCCAAAGGACCCACACACGCAGTCGGCCATAAACGTGGTGTGGAGATCGTGGACGTTCGCGGGCCTCTGATGAAATCGCTGCTCCGGGGACCCCGGCGTCTAGGACCCGTCTTCTCCATGTTCTTCACACCGTTGCTCCTGGGCCGGTTATTCTCTTCCCTCTCGCTGACCTTAACGTTTTGTCTCTGCCATTGAATTTTTTTTTTAAAGATTTTATTTTTTCCTTTTTCTCCCCAAAGCCCCCCGGTACATAGTTGTGTATTCTTCGTTGTGGGTTCTTCTAGTTGTGGCATGTGGGACGCTGCCTCAGCGTGGTCTGATGAACAGTGCCATGTCCGCGCCCAGGATTCGAACCCACGAAACACTGGGCCGCCTGCAGCGGAGCGCGCGAACTTAACCACTCGGCCACGGGGCCAGCCCCCTCTGCCATTGAATTTTGACCGTGCGAATGTGACTTGCCGCTGTAGGGCTGCGTGGATCTCTCAGGCATCCTGCTGTGCCATGCGGGGGGGGGGAATCCTTGGTGGGTGGGTCGATAGACGTCCCTTTGGTTGTCCCCTGGAGGGGAGAGACAGAGGGGACGACTCAATCCACCACGAACGCTGATGTCGCTCCGATAAACCTGTAGCGGTGATTCTAGTTTATGGCCCGTGTCCTGAAAAGAACTTCCCGAAGGGCCAGCCCGGCGGTACAGCAGTTAAGTTCGCACGTTCCGTTTTGTCGGCCAGGGGTTCGCCGGTTCGGATCCAGGGTGCGGACGTGGCGCCGCTTGGTGAGCCATGCTGTGGTCGGCGTCCCGCCTATCAACGGGAGGAGGATGGGCACGGATGTTAGCTCGGGACCACTCTCCCGGGGCAAAAAGAGGAGAATTGGCAGCAGGTGTCAGCTCGGGGCTCGTCTTCCTCGAAAAATAAATTAATTAAATAAATAGAAACAACTTCCCAAACCTCTCTGATAACTTGAAGCTTTGAAGTTTTGCGAGGTGAAATCAGGTGATAAAAAAGTCCACGGACGGGGGCAGCCCCGTGGCCGAGTGGTTAAGTTCCCACGCTCCCCTTCGGCGGCCCAGGGTTTTGCCCGTTCAGATCCCGGGCACGGACACGGCACCGCTCGTCGGGCCGTGTGGAGGCGGCGTCCCACATGCCACCACTAGAACGGCCCTCAACTAAGATAGACAACTATGTCATGGGGGGGATTTGGGGAGAAAAATCGGGGGGGGGGAAAAAACAAAAACGGAAGATTGGCAACAGTCGTTAGCTCGGGTGCCAAACTTAAGACAAAAACAATTTCCTTGACGATGTAGATCATTTCCGAGTAAGATAGAACCTGAGACGTGAGTGGCTAAATAGAAGTTTATCTACTTTGGGTTTGTGAGGATACGGAAACGAAAAGACGTTTGGGTCTATCGAGGAACACGTCTCGTGCTTTATTAAAAGCTTTGACAGGGGACGGCGGCACGGCGGCATAGTGGTTAAGCTCCTGCACTCAGCTTCGGCAGCCTGGGGTCCTCGGGTTCAGATCCCGGGCGTGGACCTCCACCGCTCCTCACACCGGGCTGTGGTGGCATCCCGTCCGCAAGATCAAGGAAGTGGGGCGCAGGTGTTACCTCGGGCCCGCTCTCCCTCAAGCAGAAAGAAGAGGAAGATTGGCAACAGGCGTCAGCTCTGTGAGGGCCGATCTTCCTCACCCAAAAACTAAAGTGAGATGAAATCAAATAAAGCGAAGGAAGAGATAAACCTATGAAATCCCATGTTTCTAAAAGTGGCCAAGTGTTTAGAAATTGGCCAAGCGACAGACTGCTCATGGGAAGGACAGTTCCTAATTGCTGACTTCTTAGTTTTCACCAAAATTAAGGTTCGTGAGGGTTAAAAATTCTACTTAACGAATGCGATGAAAGCCACTAGGCCGGCCCAGTGGCACGCTGGTTAAGTGTGCCTGTTCCACTTCGCCGGCCCGGGGTTCGCCGGTTCGGATCCCGGGGGTGGACGTGGCACCGCTGGGCGAGCCACGTGGTGGTAGGCGTCCCACATATGAAGTAGAGGAAGATGGGCACGGAGGTTAGCTCAGGGCCAGCCTTCCTCGGCAAAAAGAGGAGGATTGGCAGCAGTTAGCTCAGGGCTCATCGTCCTCAAAACAAAACAACACAAAACAAAACAAAAAGCCACTAAAAGTGAATATGGGAAACATCTTTGTGTTCAAGGAAAGTGAGATGGCTGCCTTCAGGCAAGAGGGCCTAAAAAGTAAAGATCGTTTTGTCTGTGAAAAGGTGATCACGGGGAAAAAAATCTGAGAAAAAGGTCTGTTCGTGGTCAAGTGGCCTAAAATTGGAACGAGTGGACAGATAGAAATGGCGAGCGATAGGATCTATTGGAGTCTATGAGGAAGCCATTGGGTGTCGGCCTAATTCGGCCTGACAGTGTTTTTCCAAAAGGGCCTGACGTGGCCGTCGAGCACGCATCGCATCGTAGATCTGCTTTAAACATTTCCTACGGCAAGAACCAATGCCCTTAAGGGAAAGGAGCAGCTTCCCCGTGCTCGGGCCTTTCCTTAAGGAGAGGCATCTTTCCTTAGGCTAGGAACGGATGGTTGCGCTCACCTTTGACCATCCGGCTCACCTGTGACCACCCAGGCCCAGACAACAGACCTGCCACCCAGCAGTGTCTGTCGATCGCTGTGCTGACAGAGCAGTGTCGCGACTATCGTCCAAGGGACCTTTCGATCCTATGTGAAACGTCCTCTCTGGGGGTCTAGAAGCACTCTGTACACCCCACTTCCCGGGCGCCCTTTCTTCCTTCAGGAAGAAAGGCCCCGGGCCACAGTCCTTACATCTTAGGTCAGAATAAACTCACCCCGATTTTCACGGATAGATTGGTTCCGGATTATTTCCATCGACAGAATGGAATCAAGTCAATGAGTTTCAAGATCGGAGGGAAGCTGATGCAAAATCAGAATTGGTTTTTCTCGCTCTCGAAAGGATACTTTTCTCTAACTTCTAGTCTCCTCCTGATAAAGACATTGGAAAAGGTTTCTCTTGACCTCTGAGGGAATCGACACCAAAGACAGAGATCCTCCATTTTGTCAGAATGATTTCCTAGGCCTCTAACGGAGGAGGCCTCCCTCGGACGGGAGCTCAGCTTTTGTTTTGCAACAGTTTTCCTCTCTCTGCTTGCCTTTAACATCTCCTTTCCCGTTCTTCTTATTTGGAAGGGAAATACGTGCACCGCTGGGGGGGGAGGGGGAAGAATTTTCTAAATGACCAAAGAAGATCTACGACTGTTGTTATTTTGGTTTCACGGAGCAGTTCCACGTCCACATTTACCCCATTTTAAACACCCACACACACTCACAGCACGGCGCTGTGAGGATGTCCCGGGGAACTCGATTTGTGGAGGGAATGGCTGTGAGGTCTCTGCCCCCAACCCGCACCATTTGGGTGCTTCTGCTTGTTGATGAGGACGGGAAGCCCTGCTGAAATCCATATTCTTATCACCACACGTGAATCTGCACCCATGCTCCCCCCGTGTGTCGTCTTTGGGCTTTGCTGTGGCCCCGTGCGGAGGGAGACCCGTTTTGTCTTGTAAACTTTTCAGCGGCCAAGCGGCTCGGTCCTTTCCTCTACGACTTGTGGGCTCCGTCTGTCCGTCTGCCTTAGAAAGACCCTCTGGGCCGGAAGTGACAGGCTGCACACAATTCCTGACAGACTGCGGACAATTCCTCCGTCGTCACGGTCCTTCTCTGATGACGTGCATGGTTTCGGTTTGACAGCGACCCCCACCCCCCACCCCGCCCTGATTTTCTAAGTCCTCCCGGGACCCGGGAAGTGCTCGGGCCGCTCCGGGAATCGGGGGCCGGCAGCCCCGGCCTGCCCCGTGGCATCTCCGGGGACTTTTCCACCCTCTGTCCGCGTCAGCCAGCCGGCAGCCCCGGCCCGGCCCAGGAGTCACGTGGGGAGTCTGTCCCCTTCCTGGCAAGCCCACCCACCCCACCCCCCTCCCCGCCGATTTTCCAAGACCTCCTTCTGCGCCCAGGGTTGCCCTGTGCTGCCTGGGAGCTCCGAGGTGGACACCCTGGGGCCTCGCGTGGTGACCTCCCGGCCGCCCCAAGCGGGCCCAGAGAGAAAGAGAGAGAGAGACAGAGTCAGAGACAGAGAGACAGAGAGACAGAGACAGAGGTAGACAGAGAGAGACCTGACCCGGCGGTGGGCTCAGGCTGTGCACTCTCGCTGGCCGGTTCCCTCCCGCTGACCCCTCCGCGCCGGTTGTTGGGCGCCATCTGGCGGCCGCTTTTACAGAGTGGCCCTCCTCCGGAGCCCCGGCGACATGAGCAAGGGATGGGACTTGCAGGACGTCTGTGTGGTTTCCAGTGTGGGTCTGTGTGGAACAGAGCTGCTAAGAACATTCATGCCCCGGATTCTGTGTGAATGAACAGGAACGTGGCCGCAGCCCCCACCCCGCCCCCCGCCCCAGCCCCCGGGAGTGGCGGGAGTGGGGCCCTCCAGACCACCCTCGGGTTGGATGCCTCCCTCCCTGGAAGGACTCACGGGACTCCACAAAAGCTGACTTCCTGGAGGTCCAGCGGAGACCCCCAAGGCCCAAGGCCCCCCACCACCACCACCACAGATCACTGTGGAAGCCTTAACGACCCAAGGCTCCAGCTACATACAGACGCTCTTAGGAGGCAAGATACACCAAGGGCTTATGTAGGTTGCCGCTTTCGGTGGTTGTTTCCGCGGCGTGTGAGTTTTGGAACCCGCCACGCCATTTTTCACAGAGGCCATACCGTTTCCCTTCACCACCAGTGAGGCGTGAGTGACTGACTTGGCTTCTCCGCGACCTCACTAGCAGTTTGATCCTGTTCCTGTATTTGGAAGAAGCCAGTCTCACCCATGTGTCCCCACAATGTCTCCCTCTAATTTTCTCACTTGCTTTTCCAGGGAACAGCTCACATCTTTTCATGCGCTCATTGGTCATCCATGCGTACCTCCTCCTCCCCAGGTGAAAGTGCCTGCTCTGTCTATTGGCCTTCCATTGTATTTGTATTTTTCAGTGTTGATTTCCCCCGGGTCTCCACTCCATTGTGGGGTTTTTTTTTGTTGTTGTTGTTTTTTTTTCTGCTTAAAGATTGCCACCTGAGCTAAGCCTCTGTTTCCCATCTTTGTCAGTTTCAGAGGGTAGATTTCTCAGTCTTGCTCTTTCCCAAGTTCTGCACGCCCTTGTGTGTGTGTGTGTGTGTTTTTTTTTTTTTTGCTCAAATATTGAACCTAAGCTAGCATCTGTTGCCCATCTTCGTCAGTTTGAGAGGGTAGGTTTCTCAGTGTTGCTTTTTCCCCAGGTCTCCAAGTCCCTCACTGTGTGTGTGTGTGAGTGTGTGTGTTTTCTTTGCAAGATTGGCACTTGAGCTAACGTGTGTTGCCAATCTTTGTCAGTTTCAGAGGCTAGATTTTTCAGTATCGCTCTTTCCCAAGGTCTCCACTCCCTTGCTCTTTTCTTTTCTTTTTTTTTTTTTGGCTTAAAGATTGTCACCTGAGCGAGGCTCTGTTGCCCTGCTTCCTCCGTTTCAGAGGGTACCTTTTTTCAGGGTTGCTTTTTCACCGGGTCTCCTCGCCATTGTAGTTTTGTATTTTATTTTATTTTTTTGCTTAATGATTGCCACCTGAGGTAGCCTCTGTTGCCCATTTTCGTCAGCTTCAGAGGGTGGATTTCTCAGTGTTGCTTTTTCCCCAGGTCTCCACGCCCTTGTGTTTTCCTTTTGCTTAACGATTGCCACCTGAGCTAGCCTCTGTTGCCCATCGTCGTCAGTTTCAGAGGGTACATTTCTCAGTGCTGCTTTTTCCCCAGGTCTCCACGCCCTTGTGTGTTTCTTTTGCTTAACGATTGCCACCTGAGCTAGCCTCTGTGGCCCATCTTTGTCAGTTTCAGAGGGTAGATTTCTCAGTCTTGCTCTTTCCCAAGTTCTGCACGCCCTTGTGTGTGGGTTTTTTTTTTTTTTTTTTTTTTTTGCTCAAATATTGAACCTAAGCTAGCATCTGTTGCCCTTCTTCGTCAGTTTCAGAGGGTGGATTTCTCCGTGTTGCTTTTTCCCCAGGTCTCCACGCCCTTGTGTGTTTCTTTTGCTTAACGATTGCCACCTGAGCTAGCCTCTGTGGCCCATTTTCGTCAGCTTCAGAGGGTGGATTTCTCAGTGTTGCTTTTTCCCCAGGTCTCCAAGTCCCTCAGTGTGTGTGTGTGTGAGTGTGTGTGTTTTCTTTGCAAGATTGGCACTTGAGCTAACGTGTGTTGCCAGTCTTTGTCAGTCAGAGGCTAGATTTTTCAGTATCGCTCTTTCCCAAGGTCTCCACTCCCTTGCTCTTTTCTTTCTTCCTACCTTTCTTTCTTTCTTTCTTTCTTTTTGGCTTAAATATTGTCACCTGAGCTAGGCTCTGTTGCCCTGCTTCCTCCGTTTCAGCGGGTACCTTTTTTCAGGGTTGCTTTTTCACCGGGTCTCCTCGCCATTGTAGTTTTTTTATTTTATTTTATATTTTTGCTTAATGATTGCCACCTGAGGTAGCCTCTGTGGCCCATCTTCGTCAGTTTCAGAGTGTGGATTTCTCCGTGCTGCTTTTTCCCCAGGTCTCCACGCCCTTGTGTGTTTCTTTTGCTTAACGATTGCCACCTGAGCTAGTCTCTGTTGCCCATCTTTGTCAGTTTCAGAGGGTAGATTTCTCAGTCTTGCTCTTTCCCAAGTTCTGCACGCCCTTGTGTGTGTGTGTGTGTGTGTGTTTTTTTTTTTTTTTTTTTGCTCAAATATTGAACCAAAGCTAGCATCTGTTGCCCATCTTCGGCAGTTTCAGAGGGTAGAATTCTCAGTGTTGCTTTTTCCCCAGGTCTCCACGCCCTTGTGTTTCCCTTTTGCTTAAAGATTGCCACCTGAGCTAGCCTCTGTTGCCCATCGTCGTCAGTTTCAGAGGGTACATTTCTCAGTGCTGCTTTTTCCCCAGGTCTCCACGCCCTTGTGTGTTTCTTTTGCTTAACGATTGCCACCTGAGCTAGCCTTTGTTGCGCTTCTTTCTCAGTTTCTGAGGGTGGATTTCTCCGTGTTGCTTTTTCCCCAGGTCTCCACGCACTTCCTTTTATTTTTCCTTAAAAATTGCCACCTGAGCTAGCCCGTGTTGCCCATGTTCGTCAGTTTGAGAGGGTGGATTTCTCAGTGTTGCTTTTTCCCCAGGTCTCCACGCCCTTGTGTGTTTCTTTTGCTTAACGATTGCCACCTGAGCTAGCCTCTGTGGCCCATCTTCGTCAGTTTCAGAGGGTAGATTTCTCAGTGCTGCTTTTTGCCCAGGTCTCCACGCCCCTGTGTGTTTCTTTTGCTTAACGATTGCCACCTGAGCTAGCCTCTGTTGCCCATGTTCGTCAGTTTCAGAGGGTGGATTTCTCCGTGCTGCTTTTTACCCGGGTCTCCACGCCCTTGTGTCTTTCTTTTCTGCTTAAAGGTTGCAACCTGAGCTAGGGTCTGTTGCCCATGTTCCTCAGTTTCAGAGGGTGGATTTCTCCGTGCTGCTTTTTACCCGGGTCTCCACGCCCTTGTGTGTTTCTTTTGCTTAACGATTGCCACCTGAGCTAGCCTCTGTGGCCCATTTTCGTCAGCTTCAGAGGGTGGATTTCTCAGTGTTGCTTTTTCCCCAGATCTCCACGTCCCTCAGTGTGTGTGTGTGTGAGTGTGTGTGTTTTCTTTGCAAGATTGGCACTTGAGCTAACGTGTGTTGCCAGTCTTTGTCAGTCAGAGGCTAGATTTTTCAGTATTGCTCTTTCCCAAGGTCTCCACTCCCTTGCTCTTTTCTTTCTTTCTTTCTTTCTTTCTTTCTTTCTTTCTTTCTTTCTTTCTTTCTTTCTTTCTTTCTTTCTTTTTGGCTTAAATATTGTCACCTGAGCGAGGCTCTGTTGCCCTGCTTCCTCCGTTTCAGAGGGTACCTTTTTTCAGGGTTGCTTTTTCACCGGGTCTCCTCGCCATTGTAGTTTTGTATTTTATTTTATTTTTTTGCTTAATGATTGCCACCTGAGGTAGCCTCTGTTGCCCATTTTCGTCAGCTTCAGAGGGTGGATTTCTCAGTGTTGCTTTTTCCCCAGGTCTCCACGCCCTTGTGTTTTCCTTTTGCTTAACGATTGCCACCTGAGCTAGCCTCTGTTGCCCATCGTCGTCAGTTTCAGAGGGTACATTTCTCAGTGCTGCTTTTTCCCCAGGTCTCCACGCCCTTGTGTGTTTCTTTTGCTTAACGATTGCCACCTGAGCTAGCCTCTGTGGCCCATCTTTGTCAGTTTCAGAGGGTAGATTTCTCAGTCTTGCTCTTTCCCAAGTTCTGCACGCCCTTGTGTGTGGGTTTTTTTTTTTTTTTTTTTTTTTTGCTCAAATATTGAACCTAAGCTAGCATCTGTTGCCCTTCTTCGTCAGTTTCAGAGGGTGGATTTCTCCGTGTTGCTTTTTCCCCAGGTCTCCACGCCCTTGTGTGTTTCTTTTGCTTAACGATTGCCACCTGAGCTAGCCTCTGTGGCCCATTTTCGTCAGCTTCAGAGGGTGGATTTCTCAGTGTTGCTTTTTCCCCAGGTCTCCAAGTCCCTCAGTGTGTGTGTGTGTGAGTGTGTGTGTTTTCTTTGCAAGATTGGCACTTGAGCTAACGTGTGTTGCCAGTCTTTGTCAGTCAGAGGCTAGATTTTTCAGTATCGCTCTTTCCCAAGGTCTCCACTCCCTTGCTCTTTTCTTTCTTCCTACCTTTCTTTCTTTCTTTCTTTCTTTTTGGCTTAAATATTGTCACCTGAGCTAGGCTCTGTTGCCCTGCTTCCTCCGTTTCAGCGGGTACCTTTTTTCAGGGTTGCTTTTTCACCGGGTCTCCTCGCCATTGTAGTTTTTTTATTTTATTTTATATTTTTGCTTAATGATTGCCACCTGAGGTAGCCTCTGTGGCCCATCTTCGTCAGTTTCAGAGTGTGGATTTCTCCGTGCTGCTTTTTCCCCAGGTCTCCACGCCCTTGTGTGTTTCTTTTGCTTAACGATTGCCACCTGAGCTAGTCTCTGTTGCCCATCTTTGTCAGTTTCAGAGGGTAGATTTCTCAGTCTTGCTCTTTCCCAAGTTCTGCACGCCCTTGTGTGTGTGTGTGTGTGTGTGTTTTTTTTTCTTTTTTTTTGCTCAAATATTGAACCAAAGCTAGCATCTGTTGCCCATCTTCGGCAGTTTCAGAGGGTAGAATTCTCAGTGTTGCTTTTTCCCCAGGTCTCCACGCCCTTGTGTTTCCCTTTTGCTTAAAGATTGCCACCTGAGCTAGCCTCTGTTGCCCATCGTCGTCAGTTTCAGAGGGTACATTTCTCAGTGCTGCTTTTTCCCCAGGTCTCCACGCCCTTGTGTGTTTCTTTTGCTTAACGATTGCCACCTGAGCTAGCCTTTGTTGCGCTTCTTTCTCAGTTTCTGAGGGTGGATTTCTCCGTGTTGCTTTTTCCCCAGGTCTCCACGCACTTCCTTTTATTTTTCCTTAAAAATTGCCACCTGAGCTAGCCCGTGTTGCCCATGTTCGTCAGTTTGAGAGGGTGGATTTCTCAGTGTTGCTTTTTCCCCAGGTCTCCACGCCCTTGTGTGTTTCTTTTGCTTAACGATTGCCACCTGAGCTAGCCTCTGTGGCCCATCTTCGTCAGTTTCAGAGGGTAGATTTCTCAGTGCTGCTTTTTGCCCAGGTCTCCACGCCCCTGTGTGTTTCTTTTGCTTAACGATTGCCACCTGAGCTAGCCTCTGTTGCCCATGTTCGTCAGTTTCAGAGGGTGGATTTCTCCGTGCTGCTTTTTACCCGGGTCTCCACGCCCTTGTGTCTTTCTTTTCTGCTTAAAGGTTGCAACCTGAGCTAGGGTCTGTTGCCCATGTTCCTCAGTTTCAGAGGGTGGATTTCTCCGTGCTGCTTTTTACCCGGGTCTCCACGCCCTTGTGTGTTTCTTTTGCTTAACGATTGCCACCTGAGCTAGCCTCTGTGGCCCATTTTCGTCAGCTTCAGAGGGTGGATTTCTCAGTGTTGCTTTTTCCCAGATCTCCACGTCCCTCAGTGTGTGTGTGTGTGAGTGTGTGTGTTTTCTTTGCAAGATTGGCACTTGAGCTAACGTGTGTTGCCAGTCTTTGTCAGTCAGAGGCTAGATTTTTCAGTATTGCTCTTTCCCAAGGTCTCCACTCCCTTGCTCTTTTCTTTCTTTCTTTCTTTCTTTCTTTCTTTCTTTCTTTCTTTCTTTCTTTCTTTCTTTCTTTCTTTCTTTTTGGCTTAAATATTGTCACCTGAGCGAGGCTCTGTTGCCCTGCTTCCTCCGTTTCAGAGGGTACCTTTTTTCAGGGTTGCTTTTTCACCGGGTCTCCTCGCCATTGTAGTTTTGTATTTTATTTTATTTTTTTGCTTAATGATTGCCACCTGAGGTAGCCTCTGTTGCCCATTTTCGTCAGCTTCAGAGGGTGGATTTCTCAGTGTTGCTTTTTCCCCAGGTCTCCACGCCCTTGTGTTTTCCTTTTGCTTAACGATTGCCACCTGAGCTAGCCTCTGTTGCCCATCGTCGTCAGTTTCAGAGGGTACATTTCTCAGTGCTGCTTTTTCCCCAGGTCTCCACGCCCTTGTGTGTTTCTTTTGCTTAACGATTGCCACCTGAGCTAGCCTCTGTGGCCCATCTTTGTCAGTTTCAGAGGGTAGATTTCTCAGTCTTGCTCTTTCCCAAGTTCTGCACGCCCTTGTGTGTGGGTTTTTTTTTTTTTTTTTTTTTTTTGCTCAAATATTGAACCTAAGCTAGCATCTGTTGCCCTTCTTCGTCAGTTTCAGAGGGTGGATTTCTCCGTGTTGCTTTTTCCCCAGGTCTCCACGCCCTTGTGTGTTTCTTTTGCTTAACGATTGCCACCTGAGCTAGCCTCTGTGGCCCATTTTCGTCAGCTTCAGAGGGTGGATTTCTCAGTGTTGCTTTTTCCCCAGGTCTCCAAGTCCCTCAGTGTGTGTGTGTGTGAGTGTGTGTGTTTTCTTTGCAAGATTGGCACTTGAGCTAACGTGTGTTGCCAGTCTTTGTCAGTCAGAGGCTAGATTTTTCAGTATCGCTCTTTCCCAAGGTCTCCACTCCCTTGCTCTTTTCTTTCTTCCTACCTTTCTTTCTTTCTTTCTTTCTTTTTGGCTTAAATATTGTCACCTGAGCTAGGCTCTGTTGCCCTGCTTCCTCCGTTTCAGCGGGTACCTTTTTTCAGGGTTGCTTTTTCACCGGGTCTCCTCGCCATTGTAGTTTTTTTATTTTATTTTATATTTTTGCTTAATGATTGCCACCTGAGGTAGCCTCTGTGGCCCATCTTCGTCAGTTTCAGAGTGTGGATTTCTCCGTGCTGCTTTTTCCCCAGGTCTCCACGCCCTTGTGTGTTTCTTTTGCTTAACGATTGCCACCTGAGCTAGTCTCTGTTGCCCATCTTTGTCAGTTTCAGAGGGTAGATTTCTCAGTCTTGCTCTTTCCCAAGTTCTGCACGCCCTTGTGTGTGTGTGTGTGTGTGTGTTTTTTTTTTTTTTTTTTTGCTCAAATATTGAACCAAAGCTAGCATCTGTTGCCCATCTTCGGCAGTTTCAGAGGGTAGAATTCTCAGTGTTGCTTTTTCCCCAGGTCTCCACGCCCTTGTGTTTCCCTTTTGCTTAAAGATTGCCACCTGAGCTAGCCTCTGTTGCCCATCGTCGTCAGTTTCAGAGGGTACATTTCTCAGTGCTGCTTTTTCCCCAGGTCTCCACGCCCTTGTGTGTTTCTTTTGCTTAACGATTGCCACCTGAGCTAGCCTTTGTTGCGCTTCTTTCTCAGTTTCTGAGGGTGGATTTCTCCGTGTTGCTTTTTCCCCAGGTCTCCACGCACTTCCTTTTATTTTTCCTTAAAAATTGCCACCTGAGCTAGCCCGTGTTGCCCATGTTCGTCAGTTTGAGAGGGTGGATTTCTCAGTGTTGCTTTTTCCCCAGGTCTCCACGCCCTTGTGTGTTTCTTTTGCTTAACGATTGCCACCTGAGCTAGCCTCTGTGGCCCATCTTCGTCAGTTTCAGAGGGTAGATTTCTCAGTGCTGCTTTTTGCCCAGGTCTCCACGCCCCTGTGTGTTTCTTTTGCTTAACGATTGCCACCTGAGCTAGCCTCTGTTGCCCATGTTCGTCAGTTTCAGAGGGTGGATTTCTCCGTGCTGCTTTTTACCCGGGTCTCCACGCCCTTGTGTCTTTCTTTTCTGCTTAAAGGTTGCAACCTGAGCTAGGGTCTGTTGCCCATGTTCCTCAGTTTCAGAGGGTGGATTTCTCCGTGCTGCTTTTTACCCGGGTCTCCACGCCCTTGTGTGTTTCTTTTGCTTAACGATTGCCACCTGAGCTAGCCTCTGTGGCCCATTTTCGTCAGCTTCAGAGGGTGGATTTCTCAGTGTTGCTTTTTCCCCAGATCTCCACGTCCCTCAGTGTGTGTGTGTGTGAGTGTGTGTGTTTTCTTTGCAAGATTGGCACTTGAGCTAACGTGTGTTGCCAGTCTTTGTCAGTCAGAGGCTAGATTTTTCAGTATTGCTCTTTCCCAAGGTCTCCACTCCCTTGCTCTTTTCTTTCTTTCTTTCTTTCTTTCTTTCTTTCTTTCTTTCTTTCTTTCTCTTTTTGGCTTAAATATTGTCACCTGAGCGAGGCTCTGTTGCCCTGCTTCCTCCGTTTCAGAGGGTACCTTTTTTCAGGGTTGCTTTTTCACCGGGTCTCCTCGCCATTGTAGTTTTGTATTTTATTTTATTTTTTTGCTTAATGATTGCCACCTGAGGTAGCCTCTGTTGCCCATTTTCGTCAGCTTCAGAGGGTGGATTTCTCAGTGTTGCTTTTTCCCCAGGTCTCCACGCCCTTGTGTTTTCCTTTTGCTTAACGATTGCCACCTGAGCTAGCCTCTGTTGCCCATCGTCGTCAGTTTCAGAGGGTACATTTCTCAGTGCTGCTTTTTCCCCAGGTCTCCACGCCCTTGTGTGTTTCTTTTGCTTAACGATTGCCACCTGAGCTAGCCTCTGTGGCCCATCTTTGTCAGTTTCAGAGGGTAGATTTCTCAGTCTTGCTCTTTCCCAAGTTCTGCACGCCCTTGTGTGTGGGTTTTTTTTTTTTTTTTTTTTTGCTCAAATATTGAACCTAAGCTAGCATCTGTTGCCCTTCTTCGTCAGTTTCAGAGGGTGGATTTCTCCGTGTTGCTTTTTCCCCAGGTCTCCACGCCCTTGTGTGTTTCTTTTGCTTAACGATTGCCACCTGAGCTAGCCTCTGTGGCCCATTTTCGTCAGCTTCAGAGGGTGGATTTCTCAGTGTTGCTTTTTCCCCAGGTCTCCAAGTCCCTCAGTGTGTGTGTGTGTGAGTGTGTGTGTTTTCTTTGCAAGATTGGCACTTGAGCTAACGTGTGTTGCCAGTCTTTGTCAGTCAGAGGCTAGATTTTTCAGTATCGCTCTTTCCCAAGGTCTCCACTCCCTTGCTCTTTTCTTTCTTCCTACCTTTCTTTCTTTCTTTCTTTCTTTTTGGCTTAAATATTGTCACCTGAGCTAGGCTCTGTTGCCCTGCTTCCTCCGTTTCAGCGGGTACCTTTTTTCAGGGTTGCTTTTTCACCGGGTCTCCTCGCCATTGTAGTTTTTTTATTTTATTTTATATTTTTGCTTAATGATTGCCACCTGAGGTAGCCTCTGTGGCCCATCTTCGTCAGTTTCAGAGTGTGGATTTCTCCGTGCTGCTTTTTCCCCAGGTCTCCACGCCCTTGTGTGTTTCTTTTGCTTAACGATTGCCACCTGAGCTAGTCTCTGTTGCCCATCTTTGTCAGTTTCAGAGGGTAGATTTCTCAGTCTTGCTCTTTCCCAAGTTCTGCACGCCCTTGTGTGTGTGTGTGTGTGTTTTTTTTTTTTTTTTTTTTTGCTCAAATATTGAACCAAAGCTAGCATCTGTTGCCCATCTTCGGCAGTTTCAGAGGGTAGAATTCTCAGTGTTGCTTTTTCCCCAGGTCTCCACGCCCTTGTGTTTCCCTTTTGCTTAAAGATTGCCACCTGAGCTAGCCTCTGTTGCCCATCGTCGTCAGTTTCAGAGGGTACATTTCTCAGTGCTGCTTTTTCCCCAGGTCTCCACGCCCTTGTGTGTTTCTTTTGCTTAACGATTGCCACCTGAGCTAGCCTTTGTTGCGCTTCTTTCTCAGTTTCTGAGGGTGGATTTCTCCGTGTTGCTTTTTCCCCAGGTCTCCACGCACTTCCTTTTATTTTTCCTTAAAAATTGCCACCTGAGCTAGCCCGTGTTGCCCATGTTCGTCAGTTTGAGAGGGTGGATTTCTCAGTGTTGCTTTTTCCCCAGGTCTCCACGCCCTTGTGTGTTTCTTTTGCTTAACGATTGCCACCTGAGCTAGCCTCTGTGGCCCATCTTCGTCAGTTTCAGAGGGTAGAT
The DNA here is from genome assembly GCF_041296265.1 of Equus caballus. Lineage (NCBI taxonomy): Eukaryota > Metazoa > Chordata > Mammalia > Perissodactyla > Equidae > Equus > Equus caballus. The sequence continues at coordinate 15,639 of NW_027222293.1, forward strand.
TTCTCAGTGCTGCTTTTTGCCCAGGTCTCCACGCCCCTGTGTGTTTCTTTTGCTTAACGATTGCCACCTGAGCTAGCCTCTGTTGCCCATGTTCGTCAGTTTCAGAGGGTGGATTTCTCCGTGCTGCTTTTTACCCGGGTCTCCACGCCCTTGTGTCTTTCTTTTCTGCTTAAAGGTTGCAACCTGAGCTAGGGTCTGTTGCCCATGTTCCTCAGTTTCAGAGGGTGGATTTCTCCGTGCTGCTTTTTACCCGGGTCTCCACGCCCTTGTGTGTTTCTTTTGCTTAACGATTGCCACCTGAGCTAGCCTCTGTGGCCCATTTTCGTCAGCTTCAGAGGGTGGATTTCTCAGTGTTGCTTTTTCCCCAGATCTCCACGTCCCTCAGTGTGTGTGTGTGTGAGTGTGTGTGTTTTCTTTGCAAGATTGGCACTTGAGCTAACGTGTGTTGCCAGTCTTTGTCAGTCAGAGGCTAGATTTTTCAGTATTGCTCTTTCCCAAGGTCTCCACTCCCTTGCTCTTTTCTTTCTTTCTTTCTTTCTTTCTTTCTTTCTTTCTTTCTTTCTTTCTTTCTTTCTCTTTTTGGCTTAAATATTGTCACCTGAGCGAGGCTCTGTTGCCCTGCTTCCTCCGTTTCAGAGGGTACCTTTTTTCAGGGTTGCTTTTTCACCGGGTCTCCTCGCCATTGTAGTTTTGTATTTTATTTTATTTTTTTGCTTAATGATTGCCACCTGAGGTAGCCTCTGTTGCCCATTTTCGTCAGCTTCAGAGGGTGGATTTCTCAGTGTTGCTTTTTCCCCAGGTCTCCACGCCCTTGTGTTTTCCTTTTGCTTAACGATTGCCACCTGAGCTAGCCTCTGTTGCCCATCGTCGTCAGTTTCAGAGGGTACATTTCTCAGTGCTGCTTTTTCCCAGGTCTCCACGCCCTTGTGTGTTTCTTTTGCTTAACGATTGCCACCTGAGCTAGCCTCTGTGGCCCATCTTTGTCAGTTTCAGAGGGTAGATTTCTCAGTCTTGCTCTTTCCCAAGTTCTGCACGCCCTTGTGTGTGGGTTTTTTTTTTTTTTTTTTTTTTTTGCTCAAATATTGAACCTAAGCTAGCATCTGTTGCCCTTCTTCGTCAGTTTCAGAGGGTGGATTTCTCCGTGTTGCTTTTTCCCCAGGTCTCCACGCCCTTGTGTGTTTCTTTTGCTTAACGATTGCCACCTGAGCTAGCCTCTGTGGCCCATTTTCGTCAGCTTCAGAGGGTGGATTTCTCAGTGTTGCTTTTTCCCCAGGTCTCCAAGTCCCTCAGTGTGTGTGTGTGTGAGTGTGTGTGTTTTCTTTGCAAGATTGGCACTTGAGCTAACGTGTGTTGCCAGTCTTTGTCAGTCAGAGGCTAGATTTTTCAGTATCGCTCTTTCCCAAGGTCTCCACTCCCTTGCTCTTTTCTTTCTTCCTACCTTTCTTTCTTTCTTTCTTTCTTTTTGGCTTAAATATTGTCACCTGAGCTAGGCTCTGTTGCCCTGCTTCCTCCGTTTCAGCGGGTACCTTTTTTCAGGGTTGCTTTTTCACCGGGTCTCCTCGCCATTGTAGTTTTTTTATTTTATTTTATATTTTTGCTTAATGATTGCCACCTGAGGTAGCCTCTGTGGCCCATCTTCGTCAGTTTCAGAGTGTGGATTTCTCCGTGCTGCTTTTTCCCCAGGTCTCCACGCCCTTGTGTGTTTCTTTTGCTTAACGATTGCCACCTGAGCTAGTCTCTGTTGCCCATCTTTGTCAGTTTCAGAGGGTAGATTTCTCAGTCTTGCTCTTTCCCAAGTTCTGCACGCCCTTGTGTGTGTGTGTGTGTGTGTGTTTTTTTTTTTTTTTTTTTTGCTCAAATATTGAACCAAAGCTAGCATCTGTTGCCCATCTTCGGCAGTTTCAGAGGGTAGAATTCTCAGTGTTGCTTTTTCCCCAGGTCTCCACGCCCTTGTGTTTCCCTTTTGCTTAAAGATTGCCACCTGAGCTAGCCTCTGTTGCCCATCGTCGTCAGTTTCAGAGGGTACATTTCTCAGTGCTGCTTTTTCCCCCAGGTCTCCACGCCCTTGTGTGTTTCTTTTGCTTAACGATTGCCACCTGAGCTAGCCTTTGTTGCGCTTCTTTCTCAGTTTCTGAGGGTGGATTTCTCCGTGTTGCTTTTTCCCCAGGTCTCCACGCACTTCCTTTTATTTTTCCTTAAAAATTGCCACCTGAGCTAGCCCGTGTTGCCCATGTTCGTCAGTTTGAGAGGGTGGATTTCTCAGTGTTGCTTTTTCCCCAGGTCTCCACGCCCTTGTGTGTTTCTTTTGCTTAACGATTGCCACCTGAGCTAGCCTCTGTGGCCCATCTTCGTCAGTTTCAGAGGGTAGATTTCTCAGTGCTGCTTTTTGCCCAGGTCTCCACGCCCCTGTGTGTTTCTTTTGCTTAACGATTGCCACCTGAGCTAGCCTCTGTTGCCCATGTTCGTCAGTTTCAGAGGGTGGATTTCTCCGTGCTGCTTTTTACCCGGGTCTCCACGCCCTTGTGTCTTTCTTTTCTGCTTAAAGGTTGCAACCTGAGCTAGGGTCTGTTGCCCATGTTCCTCAGTTTCAGAGGGTGGATTTCTCCGTGCTGCTTTTTACCCGGGTCTCCACGCCCTTGTGTGTTTCTTTTGCTTAACGATTGCCACCTGAGCTAGCCTCTGTGGCCCATTTTCGTCAGCTTCAGAGGGTGGATTTCTCAGTGTTGCTTTTTCCCCAGATCTCCACGTCCCTCAGTGTGTGTGTGTGTGAGTGTGTGTGTTTTCTTTGCAAGATTGGCACTTGAGCTAACGTGTGTTGCCAGTCTTTGTCAGTCAGAGGCTAGATTTTTCAGTATTGCTCTTTCCCAAGGTCTCCACTCCCTTGCTCTTTTCTTTCTTTCTTTCTTTCTTTCTTTCTTTCTTTCTTTCTTTCTTTCTTTCTTTCTCTTTTTGGCTTAAATATTGTCACCTGAGCGAGGCTCTGTTGCCCTGCTTCCTCCGTTTCAGAGGGTACCTTTTTTCAGGGTTGCTTTTTCACCGGGTCTCCTCGCCATTGTAGTTTTGTATTTTATTTTATTTTTTTGCTTAATGATTGCCACCTGAGGTAGCCTCTGTTGCCCATTTTCGTCAGCTTCAGAGGGTGGATTTCTCAGTGTTGCTTTTTCCCCAGGTCTCCACGCCCTTGTGTTTTCCTTTTGCTTAACGATTGCCACCTGAGCTAGCCTCTGTTGCCCATCGTCGTCAGTTTCAGAGGGTACATTTCTCAGTGCCTGCCTTTTTTCCCCAGGTCTCCACGCCCTTGTGTGTTTCTTTTGCTTAACGATTGCCACCTGAGCTAGCCTCTGTGGCCCATCTTTTGTCAGTTTCAGAGGGTAGATTTCTCAGTCTTGCTCTTTCCCAAGTTCTGCACGCCCTTGTGTGTGGGTTTTTTTTTTTTTTTTTTTTTTTTGCTCAAATATTGAACCTAAGCTAGCATCTGTTGCCCTTCTTCGTCAGTTTCAGAGGGTGGATTTCTCCGTGTGCTTTTTCCCCAGGTCTCCACGCCCTTGTGTGTTTCTTTTGCTTAACGATTGCCACCTGAGCTAGCCTCTGTGGCCCATTTTTCGTCAGCTTCAGAGGGTGGATTTCTCAGTGTTGCTTTTTCCCCCAGGTCTCCAAGTCCCCTCAGTGTGTGTGTGTGTGAGTGTGTGTGTTTTCTTTGCAAGATTGGCACTTGAGCTAACGTGTGTTGCCAGTCTTTGTCAGTCAGAGGCTAGATTTTTCAGTACTCGCTCTTTCCCAAGGTCTCCACTCCCTTGCTCTTTTCTTTCTTCCTACCTTTCTTTCTTTCTTTCTTTCTTTTTGGCTTAAATATTGTCACCTGAGCTAGGCTCTGTTGCCCTGCTTCCTCCGTTTCAGCGGGTACCTTTTTTTCAGGGTTGCTTTTTCACCGGGTCTCCTCGCCATTGTAGTTTTTTTATTTTATTTTATATTTTTGCTTAATGATCTGCCACCTGAGGTAGCCTCTGTGGCCCATCTTCGTCAGTTTCAGAGTGTGGATTTCTCCGTGCTGCTTTTTCCCCAGGTCTCCACGCCCTTGTGTGTTTCTTTTGCTTAACGATTGCCACCTGAGCTAGTCTCTGTTGCCCATCTTTGTCAGTTTCAGAGGGTAGATTTCTCAGTCTTGCTCTTTCCCAAGTTCTGCACGCCCTTGTGTGTGTGTGTGTGTGTTTTTTTTTTTTTTTTTTTTTTTGCTCAAATATTGAACCAAAGCTAGCATCTGTTGCCCATCTTCGGCAGTTTCAGAGGGTAGAATTCTCAGTGTTGCTTTTTCCCCCAGGTCTCCACGCCCTTGTGTTTCCCTTTTGCTTAAAGATTGCCACCTGAGCTAGCCTCTGTTGCCCATCGTCGTCAGTTTCAGAGGGTACATTTCTCAGTGCTAGCTTTTTTTCCCCAGGTCTCCACGCCCTTGTGTGTTTCTTTTGCTTAAACGATTGCCACCTGAGCTAGCCTTTGTTGCGCTTCTTTCTCAGTTTCTGAGGGTGGATTTCTCCGTGTTGCTTTTTTCCCCAGGTCTCCACGCACTTCCTTTTATTTTTCCTTAAAAATTGCCACCTGAGCTAGCCCGTGTTGCCCATGTTCGTCAGTTTGAGAGGGTGGATTTCTCAGTGTTGCTTTTTCCCCAGGTCTCCACGCCCTTGTGTGTTTCTTTTGCTTAACGATTGCCACCTGAGCTAGCCTCTGTGGCCCATCTTCGTCAGTTTCAGAGGGTAGATTTCTCAGTGCTGCTTTTTTGCCCAGGTCTCCACGCCCCTGTGTGTTTCTTTTGCTTAAACGATTGCCACCTGAGCTAGCCTCTGTTGCCCATGTTCGTCAGTTTCAGAGGGTGGATTTCTCCGTGCTGCTTTTTACCCGGGTCTCCACGCCCTTGTGTCTTTCTTTTTCTGCTTAAAGGTTGCAACCTGAGCTAGGGTCTGTTGCCCATGTTCCTCAGTTTCAGAGGGTGGGATTTCTCCGTGCTGCTTTTTACCCGGGTCTCCACGCCCTTGTGTGTTTCTTTTGCTTAACGATTGCCACCTGAGCTAGCCTCTGTGGCCCATTTTCGTCAGCTTCAGAGGGTGGATTTCTCAGTGTTGCTTTTTCCCCCAGATCTCCACGTCCCTCAGTGTGTGTGTGTGTGAGTGTGTGTGTGTTTTCTTTGCAAGATTGGCACTTGAGCTAACGTGTGTTGCCAGTCTTTGTCAGTCAGAGGCTAGATTTTTCAGTATTGCTCTTTCCCAAGGTCTCCACTCCCTTGCTCTTTTCTTCTTCTTTCTTTCTTTCTTTCTTTCTTTCTTTCTTTCTTTCTTTCTCTTTTTGGCTTAAAATATTGTCACCTGAGCGAGGGCTCTGTTGCCCTGCTTCCTCCGTTTCAGAGGGTACCTTTTTTCAGGGTTGCTTTTTCACCGGGTCTCCTCGCCATTGTAGTTTTGTATTTTATTTTATTTTTTTGCTTAATGATTGCCACCTGAGGTAGCCTCTGTTGCCCATTTTCGTCAGCTTCAGAGGGTGGATTTCTCAGTGTTGCTTTTTCCCCCAGGTCTCCACGCCCTTGTGTTTTCCTTTTGCTTAACGATTGCCACCTGAGCTAGCCTCTGTTGCCCATCGTCGTCAGTTTCAGCAGGGTACATTTCTCAGTGCTGCTTTTTCCCCAGGTCTCCACGCCCTTGTGTGTTTCTTTTGCTTAACGATTGCCACCTGAGCTAGCCTCTGTGGCCCATCTTTGTCAGTTTCAGAGGGTAGATTTCTCAGTCTTGCTCTTTCCCAAGTTCTGCACGCCCTTGTGTGTGGGTTTTTTTTTTTTTTTTTTTTTTGCTCAAATATTGAACCTAAGCTAGCATCTGTTCCCTTCTTCGTCAGTTTCAGAGGGTGGATTTCTCCGTGTTGCTTTTTCCCCAGGTCTCCACGCCCTTGTGTGTTTCTTTTGCTTAACGATTGCCACCTGAGCTAGCCTCTGTGGCCCATTTTCGTCAGCTTCAGAGGGTGGATTTCTCAGTGCTTGCTTTTTCCCCCAGGTCTCCAAGTCCCTCAGTGTGTGTGTGTGTGAGTGTGTGTGTTTTCTTTGCAAGATTGGCACTTGAGCTAACGTGTGTTGCCAGTCTTTGTCAGTCAGAGGCTAGATTTTTCAGTATCGCTCTTTCCCAAGGTCTCCACTCCCTTGCTCTTTTCTTTCTTCCTACCTTTCTTTCTTTCTTTCTTTCTTTTTGGCTTAAATATTGTCACCTGAGCTAGGCTCTTGTTGCCCTGCTTCCTCCGTTTCAGCGGGTACCTTTTTTCAGGGTTGCTTTTTCACCGGGTCTCCTCGCCATTGTAGTTTTTTTATTTGTATTTTTATATTTTTGCTTAATGATTGCCACCTGAGGTAGCCTCTGTGGCCCATCTTCGTCAGTTTCAGAGTGTGGATTTCTCCGTGCTGCTTTTTCCCCAGGTCTCCACGCCCTTGTGTGTTTCTTTTGCTTAACGATTGCCACCTGAGCTAGTCTCTGTTGCCCATCTTTGTCAGTTTCAGAGGGTAAGATTTCTCAGTCTTGCTCTTTCCCAAGTTCTGCACGCCCTTGTGTGTTGTGTGTGTGTGTGTGTTTTTTTTTTTTTTTTTTTTTGCTCAAATATTGAACCAAAAGCTAGCATCTGTTGCCCATCTTCGGCAGTTTCAGAGGGTAGAATTCTCAGTGTTGGCTTTTTCCCCAGGTCTCCACGCCCTTTGTGTTTCCCTTTTTGCTTAAAGATTGCCACCTGAGCTAGCCTCTGTTGCCCATCGTCGTCAGTTTCAGAGGGTACATTTCTCAGTGCTGCTTTTTCCCCAGGTCTCCACGACCCTTGTGTGTTTCTTTTGCTTAACGATTGCCACCTGAGCTAGCCTTTGTTGCGCTTCTTTCTCAGTTTCTGAGGGTGGAT
>NW_027222294.1:0-2500 GCF_041296265.1 Equus caballus
GCCGATCCCCTTTCCGCGCCCCGCTCGGAGGTGGGGGACCGGCCGGGGCCTTGCGGGGGAGGCCCGTGGAGGGCGCGACGGGCTCGGCCGCCGGGCTGGCCTTTTCCCCACTGGTCTTCCGAGTCGACCGGCTCTGGCGGTGGGGACCGGGCCCGGTCCTCGGATGCCTCCTCCTCCGTGGCAGTTTTTTGTCCAAGTCCCGCCCTGGAGAAGAGCGTGGACCGGCCCCGGGAGCCCTCGAGGGCGGGCCGGGGAGGGCGTCCCCGGCCGGGACGCGTGCCGGGGTGGGTCCGGGCCGTCGGACCGGACTTCTCTCTCCGAGTTTCGCGGGTCGCGTCTTTGTCCGGAGGTGGGAGGGGGCCGGCTCGAGGCGTAGGTGGAGCCCCGGCTGAGGGACGGGAGCCACGGTCCCCGCCCCGGGGCCCGGTCGCCGGAGGCTCCTCCGTGGAATTCTTTTCTAAGTCCTGACCCGGCGACTCAGAGGGAGGGACCAGACCGGTCCCGGCCCGCGCGGGCGGCCCGGGGAGGCTGTCCCCGGCTCCCCCTGCCGCCACGCTTCTGGGGTCGACCAGATGGCCCCGGGAGCTCCGGGCCTGGTGGCGATGGGGTCGTGCTTGGGGTCTGGTGGCCGTGGCCGTGATCCAGGGGTTCCCCTCTGTGATCCGTGGGTGGGCCCCGTCTCCGGGCGCGGCGATTCTTGCCCCTGAATGGGTGGTTTTGTGCCGCCAGATAAGTGCTGACACGCTCTGCTCGGGTGACAGTCGCCCGAGAGCTTCCGGGTGCCTGGATGCGTGTGCGGGGAGGTCTCCGGGCTCTGGCCGAGAACCGGACGCCCGTTTCCACCCCCGCCGCTTGAGCCGCCCGCTGGGGCCTGCGCGCCGGCTCTTGTGCGTTCCAGGCGTCCCCGCGACCGTGGTGCCACCTCCGGTCTCTGGTACCCGAGGGCGGCGGGGTTAGGGGCGCGGGGTCCTCTACCACGTGCACTCCCTGCTGCCGGCACCCGGGTGCGGTCGCGACTTACCCCGTCCCGCCGGCTCCGTGCCAGTGCGTGTCAGGCGTTCTCGTCCTGGGGTCGTCGCCCGCGCTTGCTAGAGGAGGAGGGGGGCCGGTGAGGCTGAAGCAGGCTCCTCCGCTCGCTGTCCTCGCGGCCTTCCCTTGCTCGGGGATCCCTCGCGTTATGCTGCTGATCGATGTGGTGATGCTGTGCTCTCCCGGGCCGGGCCTAAGCCGTGCCAGACGAGGGACGGACGTTCATGGCGAACGGGACCGCTCTTCTCGCTCTGCCCGCGGGCCCCCTCGCCCGTTCTCCCCCGCTGCGAGTGGCGTGTGGGAGGTGGCAGGGGTGCGGAATCCGGCCCGACCTCGCTCCCCCGCCCCGTGCCTTGTGGCGTGGGCGGTGTCGGGGTCTCCGTGACGCGGCGGATGCTCCGCCTGTGCCTCTTGGCTGTGTCTCGCGGGCGGCCCTCCCCACGGTGGGGCGGGCCGTGTTGCCAGCCGGCGCCGCGCGCCTTCTTGGACGCGTGAGCGCGCTCCCCCGGCCGTTGGCGGTGCCCCTGGAGTGTTCCAGGTCGTCCCTCAGGCGCCTGAGGCCGATGGCGGTGTCGTTCCCTGTTCCCGTCGCCCTCCTCAGGTGACCGCTGCGCTGGTGTGTCTGAGAAGCGGGGGGTCGAGTCGGTAAGGGAGGCGTGCCCGTCCCCCTCGGGGGGACGGGTGCCTCGTCGCCCCCCCCCACGGCGTGCCGTGTGGGGGCGGGCAGGCTCGGGCGCGTGCCCGCGTGTTCCCCTTGCTGGGGTTTCCACGCGGGTGTGGGAGTGATCGTGGCGGGCCGAGCCAGCGGCGTGATGCTGGCTCTTTGGTTGGGAGGTGCTGTTTGATCGCACCTCCGTCCCAGTCTCTGCCTCCCCTTGGTCTCGGCCTGAGGGGAGGCACTGACTTGGGAGCCGCACAGGGGCCTTTTAGATCCCTAGCTAAGCCAGTGTGGCCGGAGATGGCGAGCCCGGGGCAGCGCGGGCTCGCGGCCCTGACCACGGACGCTCCGACTTGCTCTAGGCCTTACCTCTACCGCAGACCCCTCCTGCGTTGTGTGGCCCATGGTGTCTGTAAGCGCCTTGGTGGGCCCGATGGCGGACGATGGGCGGGGGGCGACACGCCCTCGGTGAGAAAGCCTTCTCTAGCGATCCGAGAGGGTGCCTTGGGGTACCGGACCCCCCAGCCGCCGCCCCTCCTCTGCGCGTAGTAGCCACGGACGCCACCACCGTGGCGCGTGGGCAGAAGCCGCTCTTTGCCTACCGCGGCCGGCGCCTCCCCCCTCCGAGTCGGGGGAGGGTCACGCCCGGCCGGGCCGTCGTTGGCGCGGGGCCGCGCGTGTGCGCGAGCGTGCGCGTGGTTCTCCCGTCGCGTGCTGGGGTGGGGAGAGGGCCCGGCCCTGTCCGGGCTCCGGCCCCGCCGCGAGCGGCTGGCTCTCCGCTCGCTCCCGTCCCGAGCCGCATGCCGGTGGTGG
>NW_027222294.1:15000-49848 GCF_041296265.1 Equus caballus
GTTTGGTGGCAGCAGCGGCCGAAAGCAAAAGGAAACCCGAGGAAAGCGGCTCCATCCACCAGGGCTGTGTCTCATCCGTGCCGACGCAGGAGGGACGGGCTTCGTTCGTTCGTTCGCTGCGGCCCAAATTCCCGGGCCGCCCGAGGACCGCTCGCACCGGCCCGAGGGAGGGAGCCCCGGCAGGCAGGACGCCTCCGGTGAAATGGCCAAGTCGACCGCGCGACCCACAACCCGCCCGACTGGGGGCGAGAAGGCGCATGGAGGAGGACTCCGTCCCCTAGTCGGCAGACGGCCCTGGGACAGGGACGTTCGCCAAAACCTCCCCAAGGCCGCTTTCCGTGACCGAGTCGGCCTCCCCGCCTGTACTCGTCCCGGCCCGAGAAACGAGACGCGGGGTGGATCGGGACCAGGCCACGCACCAGGCCGGCCGGCGCTGCATCCTCCCTCCCCCGACCTGACCTGACCTGACCTGACCTGACCTGGACGAACGCCTCCCCATCGCCCGCCCCCGCGAGGCTGATCCGTCCGGCCGGTGAGGAGGCCGCTTGTCGGGCGCCACCGGCTGCCCGGCATCCTCTTATATAGTGTTCGAGGAGGTCGACCAGGTGGCCCGGCCGGGATGGGGGGGGGGTGGGGTGCGGGGGGTGGTGTCCCGGGCGGCGGGGGGCGGGGGGGTAGGAGTGGAGAGGGAAAGGTGGGCGGGGCGAATGCCGGGGGCGGGGGTCGGCGCGGGGCGGGGCGGGGCGGGAGTTGGGGATGGGGGAGGGGCGGGAGGCCGTCTGGACATGGAGGGTCGGAAGAGCGGTGGTGACAATGATTTTCATTATCATTTAGAAAGAAGAACGTGGACTTCTTTAGAGGAGTCCTTTGAATAGCTTCTCCATTTAGTTAACATGCATCCAAATGGAGGTCGGGAAACTTGGGTCCTGTTAACATATGGATGGAAGTGGAAAGAACTATCGCGATGACCGTCCTTGTGTTTCTTTTATTTTTTCTTTCTTCCTTCTCCCCAAAGCCGCCCCCCCCCACCCCCGCCCCGCCCCGCCCCGCCCCGCCCCGTCCCGTCCCGTCCCGTCCATCCATAGTTGTAGGTTCCAGTGGTAGGTCTTTCGGGTTTCTGCTATGTGGGCTTGAAGGGCGATGCTGGGTCTGGGGCTGCGCCCAGGATCCGAACCGGTGAAAACCTGGGCCGTCGAAGCCGGGGGTCGGGGTGGGGGCGCGTACTTGACCGCTCGTCCACGGGCTCGGCCCCCGGCCCTTGTTTTCTAGGGAGAGAGACAGAGAGACCCGATCCATTTTCTCTTGGCCTCTAAAGCGTGTGTGTGGTCGAAAGGCGACGGAGAGAGGGGTTCTGGTCCAGAAAGCCCCGACCGCGCCGCCACGGGGATCGGTCGGTCCCGCCCGAACCGTCCGAGTCGGAAAGGAACGGACAGCTTTCCTCCTTTGGGCCCCTGACTTGGGACCAACAGGGGAAGAGAAACAGGCCTCTCTCCCTCACACCCTGGCCCCTTCCCCCAGGACGCCCTCCTTCTAGTCAGCCCGCCTCTGGCTTTTCCACACGCCGACGACCGCTCGTCGGCATGGACCCACCTTCCTTGGGGGACACCACCACACGACTCTCCCACTCGTCTGCCTGCCTTTCGTTGGCGTCGCTGCCAAAGGCGAGGGGTAGGGGTGGCGGTGGCAGGGACGGCAGGGGCCCAGCGGCTCTCTGGAGGGTGAGGAAGTCTTGCTGGTTCTCCTAGGTCGGTGATCTTTCTCGATCTCCACACACATTCTTCGTTTGGGGAGCCAAGAGACGCCCTCTGAGGAATCCCTATGGCCAGGGTCGATCACTTACTCGCTCACTGCCTCGGCCTCGGCCTCGGCCTCGGCCTCTGTCCATCTTGTCTCTCTCCCTCCCTCCCTCCCTCCCTCCCTCCCTCGTCGGTCTCTGTGTGTGGACGTCTAGGTGGAGGCGAGGCAGGGAGGCCATCCACCCACCCACCCACCTCGTGGTTTACCACACGCTCTACACGGAGGTAGAATTCCCATCCCACCGAATCCATCCTTTCCACGGGGCACAAGCCAGTGGCCTTCGGGGGTCTCTCTCCCCAAGGTGGCGCATCCGTCACGGCTATCTATTTCCAGAAGGTTTCCGTTTCCATCCCCTCCCTCCGAAAGAAAAAACGGCCCCACTCCCGGATCTGCCTCACCACGACCACCACCACCACCACCGCCGCCGCCGCCGCCGCCGCCGCCGCCGCCGCCGCCGCCATCTGCTGTCGCCCTCTAGGGTTGGACCGTTCTAGCTCTCTCCTCTGTGTGGAATCGCAACGTAGGTCGCCTTGGATGTCTGGCACCTCTCACTTAGCAGAAGGTTTTGGAGGCTCAGGCTGGGCCACGCTTTGGCCCGGGTCAGTGTTCCGTTCCTCCGGACGGCTTCCTCGTTTTCCACGAGAAGGAGCCGTGAAGACGGAAAGGAAGGGCGGATGGATGGCTTCTCCCGTGCTACCGAGTCCCTCTCCCCTTTTCCCCAAAGCGTGAGGGGCGGTCGACAGGATCGTCTCTGATGACAAAAGTCAGAGGCACCCCGGGTCAGACACCGTGCGAGGCGTTGGTGTGTTCTCGAGACGAGAACACGTCCCCGTCAGCGTTTCCTGTCGTTCTCGTTCCGAAAGGATTCACGCGCCACCCCGTCTCCCTCAAGGTCTTAGGGCTGTCGTGCTCCGCAGCCGTCACGTGTCGTGGATCCTGGGCACCACCACGCCACCCCGCCCCCGCCCCCCCGCCATAGCTGTCGATCGCTATGTGGCACGCCTACGTTTGCCCAAAAGGGCAGTCCGATGGACAGCGTGGGTGCTTTTCCCAGCAGGCAGGCAGGTGAGAGTCACCCCTCTAGAAGGTTTCCAAGCCCCGTTCCATTCTCAGAGGCAGCTCCTTTGGCCATCAAGGAGGCAGGCGATGGGGGTGGGGGTGGGGATGGGGATGGGGCCGGGGCCTCTGTCCCTCTGTCGCGGTAGAAATGATTGGGAAAGGAGGGACGATGGGCGTAGGTCAACCATCCTGGGCGGTGGTGCTTTGGGAGCTTTTTCTAGAAGAAGGAGCGAACGGCCTTCCCTGGGAAGGGAGGAAACCAGAGGAGGTCCCCCTCAGACCGACCTGGCACGAGAAGGACACTCTCTCTCTCTCTCCCTTTTCTTCCTGACTTGAAATCAGGAGACAAAACTCCCCTGCCAAAGGGGCCCTCCCGAAACGGGGAGTGAGGAAGACCTCCTTCTCTTCACGGCTGAAGTTCTCCCTGCCTTTCCTGGACGGGAAGGATAGCACCTACGCCCGCTGCCGTCGGCGACTTTTAGTCCGCCTGGAGAGGAAGAAATTCTTTCCCGTGGCCGAACCCTGGCGGTTCGTTCGTGCTGCAGAGGACGTGGCCCTCTCTGACACACCCAGGAACCTCCTCGCTCCGGGTCGCTCCGGGTCGAGGAGAGGGAGTTCTGTTCTGTGGTTTAGAATGGTGCTTAAAAAGGGACATCGCTTACAAAGGGTCCTCGTCCCCCTTCCTAAACGGACGGCTCGGCTCGGAGGCGTGAGATACGTTTCGCATCCTCCTCGTCGTCTTCACTCAAAGTTTTATTGGAGTTTTGAAGATTTTATTTTTTGTCTTTCCTTTTTCTCCCCAAAGCCCCCCCGGTACATAGTTGTGTGTTCTTCGTTGTGGGTCCTTCTAGCGGTGGTATGTGGGACGCCGCCTCAGCGTGGTTTGATGAGCAGTGCCGTGTCCGCGCCCGGGATCCGAACCGACGAAACACTGGGCCGCCTGCAGCGGAGCGCGCGAACTTAACCACTCGGCCACGGGGCCAGCCCCTTACTGGATTTTTAAAACAACTCCGGGGGCCGGCCCGGTGGCGCGGCGGTGAAGTTCGCACGTTCCGCTCCGCCGGCCCCGGGTTCGCCGGTCCGGATCCCGGGCGCAGGACCCGGCACCGCTTGGCGAGACACGCTGTGGCAGGCGTCCCACCTGGAAAGTAGAGGGGGATGGGCACGGATGTCAGCTCAGGGCCAGTCTTCCTCGGCCGACAGAGGAGGATTGGCGGCAGATGTTCGCTCAGGGCTCATCTTCCTCAAAAATAAAATAATAAATCGATTCGATAAAATATCAAATAACACAACCGCGGGATCACGACTTAGAGTCACCATTGGCCCGATGATGCCACTCCCCACCCCCCCCACCCCCCTACCCCCCACCATTTGGAGGTGCCGTCAGTGGGATTCGTTCCTGTTTGTCCATCTTTCTTCCTCTTTTTTTTTTTTTTTTTAAAGACCGGCACCCGAGCTCATTGCCAATCTTATCTTTTCTTTTTATTCCTCCTCCTTCTTCTTCTTCTCCCCAGAGCACCCCAGTACCTAGTTGTATATTCTCTTTGAGGGTCCCTCTGGTTCTGCCGTGTGGGACGCCACCTCAGCGTGGCTTGATGAGCGGTACCGTGTCCGAGCCCAGGATCCGAACCTTTGAAGCCCCGGGCCGCTGAAGCGGAGCGTGCAAACTCAACCGCTCGGCCATGGGGTCAGCCCCTTCCTTCGGAGGAGGAGGGGGGGGGAGGAGGAGGAGGAGGAGGAGGAGGCAGGCGCTGTGTGAAGTCGCCAGTGAGTCTGTGGAAAGAGACGGAGGATTTCCCATGGGAAGCTGGGGCGGGGGACACGGACCAATGTCGTGCGAACTTGAAGGTGAATGATCAAAAAACCCACACACGCCTAGAGCAGCGGGTTGCCAGTTAGGAGTTTGCTTGCCGGGCCCATAACGCAGGGCTCATCGATGAGCCAAACCGTCCGTGATCCTCAAGCAGTCTAGTAGGGTTAGAGAAAGGAGGGGGGCACTCTTTCTGCCCCAGACGAGGCGAGTTTCTCAGACAGCCACCCTGCCCCAACATCTTCCCTCCCTGCCTCCCGGCCCTTGGCGGACTGCGGCCTAAGGGTGGGGGAATTGAAGAAAGCCGTTCAATGGAAAAGAGCCCGAGGCCATGGGAGAGAGCTTCCTGCACTTGAATGAAGCCCTGACACCAGGCCCGTCGGAATGAATGGGCCTGACCTCCCCTCCCCCCCCCCCCTCCCAGGCTGGCGAGTCCCACCGACTCGACTCGGCAGTGGAAGGCTAGGGGTTTCCTCCGAAATGGTGAACCGGCCCCCTTGTCCACAGGAAAACCACACACGGCTACAGCCTAGGCAGGATCTCGGGCCAAGTCGTCAGGGTGGCAAGATGATGGTGGATGAGAGGAAACTTGTTCTGGGACCGCCCCGCCCCCCCCCATCGCCTCTCTGGCTGAGAAGAGGGCTGGGGAGCGGTGAGGGTCAGGGGGAGAGTGGGGGCGGGGCCGGGACAGGGACCACCGGGCAGTAGGACGGGAGTAGCCCTGAGGCCTGCCTGCCTGCCTGCCTGCCTGCCTGCCTGCCTGCCTGCTTCCTTCCCTGCCGGCGCAGGGCTGAGAGAGGCACGGGGCACGCTGGCTCCTGCCCCTTCACTCATTCGGGAAGCCTTCTGTTGTTGCTCCTGAGGTGCCGGCTGCGGTGACAGACAGAGCAAAACTCCTCTCTCTGTCTATTTCTTCAAAGGCCCGAGTCTGAGCTACGACAGATTCCCCTGTGGCTCGACCCGCAACCTCCCATCCTGCCAGACCAGACCCCTTGTCCAAAAACCTCCACTGGAGGAGCTCTTTCACCTGACCCGGAAAGGAAACACCAGCCCTGCCTCAGCCTCACACCCACCACCACCACCACCATCACAACCATCCCCCCCCCCCGCCCCACTCTCCTCCGGACCCAGATACCTAACAGAGAGAACAAAAATCCAAAAATCCTGCTGCTCTCCTTCTACCGCCTCCACTTTAGAAGAGTCGGTCTCCCCCGAACACCTCAGACTCTGTGACTTCCCGCGGCCTCCCTTTCCCCGTCCCCATGCTCTCCCCGGACGGGCCCCATCTTACACTCGAACGACAGCTCCACCGCTCGGGGCAGCTAGACACGATGTCCCAAAGTGGCCCAGACGGTAGCCTGGTCGATTCCAAAGGACCCACACACGCAGTCGGCCATAAACGTGGTGTGGAGATCGTGGACGTTCGCGGGCCTCTGATGAAATCGCTGCTCCGGGGACCCCGGCGTCTAGGACCCGTCTTCTCCATGTTCTTCACACCGTTGCTCCTGGGCCGGTTATTCTCTTCCCTCTCGCTGACCTTAACGTTTTGTCTCTGCCATTGAATTTTTTTTTTAAAGATTTTATTTTTTCCTTTTTCTCCCCAAAGCCCCCCGGTACATAGTTGTGTATTCTTCGTTGTGGGTTCTTCTAGTTGTGGCATGTGGGACGCTGCCTCAGCGTGGTCTGATGAACAGTGCCATGTCCGCGCCCAGGATTCGAACCCACGAAACACTGGGCCGCCTGCAGCGGAGCGCGCGAACTTAACCACTCGGCCACGGGGCCAGCCCCCTCTGCCATTGAATTTTGACCGTGCGAATGTGACTTGCCGCTGTAGGGCTGCGTGGATCTCTCAGGCATCCTGCTGTGCCATGCGGGGGGGGGGAATCCTTGGTGGGTGGGTCGATAGACGTCCCTTTGGTTGTCCCCTGGAGGGGAGAGACAGAGGGGACGACTCAATCCACCACGAACGCTGATGTCGCTCCGATAAACCTGTAGCGGTGATTCTAGTTTATGGCCCGTGTCCTGAAAAGAACTTCCCGAAGGGCCAGCCCGGCGGTACAGCAGTTAAGTTCGCACGTTCCGTTTTGTCGGCCAGGGGTTCGCCGGTTCGGATCCAGGGTGCGGACGTGGCGCCGCTTGGTGAGCCATGCTGTGGTCGGCGTCCCGCCTATCAACGGGAGGAGGATGGGCACGGATGTTAGCTCGGGACCACTCTCCCGGGGCAAAAAGAGGAGAATTGGCAGCAGGTGTCAGCTCGGGGCTCGTCTTCCTCGAAAAATAAATTAATTAAATAAATAGAAACAACTTCCCAAACCTCTCTGATAACTTGAAGCTTTGAAGTTTTGCGAGGTGAAATCAGGTGATAAAAAAGTCCACGGACGGGGGCAGCCCCGTGGCCGAGTGGTTAAGTTCCCACGCTCCCCTTCGGCGGCCCAGGGTTTTGCCCGTTCAGATCCCGGGCACGGACACGGCACCGCTCGTCGGGCCGTGTGGAGGCGGCGTCCCACATGCCACCACTAGAACGGCCCTCAACTAAGATAGACAACTATGTCATGGGGGGGATTTGGGGAGAAAAATCGGGGGGGGGGAAAAAACAAAAACGGAAGATTGGCAACAGTCGTTAGCTCGGGTGCCAAACTTAAGACAAAAACAATTTCCTTGACGATGTAGATCATTTCCGAGTAAGATAGAACCTGAGACGTGAGTGGCTAAATAGAAGTTTATCTACTTTGGGTTTGTGAGGATACGGAAACGAAAAGACGTTTGGGTCTATCGAGGAACACGTCTCGTGCTTTATTAAAAGCTTTGACAGGGGACGGCGGCACGGCGGCATAGTGGTTAAGCTCCTGCACTCAGCTTCGGCAGCCTGGGGTCCTCGGGTTCAGATCCCGGGCGTGGACCTCCACCGCTCCTCACACCGGGCTGTGGTGGCATCCCGTCCGCAAGATCAAGGAAGTGGGGCGCAGGTGTTACCTCGGGCCCGCTCTCCCTCAAGCAGAAAGAAGAGGAAGATTGGCAACAGGCGTCAGCTCTGTGAGGGCCGATCTTCCTCACCCAAAAACTAAAGTGAGATGAAATCAAATAAAGCGAAGGAAGAGATAAACCTATGAAATCCCATGTTTCTAAAAGTGGCCAAGTGTTTAGAAATTGGCCAAGCGACAGACTGCTCATGGGAAGGACAGTTCCTAATTGCTGACTTCTTAGTTTTCACCAAAATTAAGGTTCGTGAGGGTTAAAAATTCTACTTAACGAATGCGATGAAAGCCACTAGGCCGGCCCAGTGGCACGCTGGTTAAGTGTGCCTGTTCCACTTCGCCGGCCCGGGGTTCGCCGGTTCGGATCCCGGGGGTGGACGTGGCACCGCTGGGCGAGCCACGTGGTGGTAGGCGTCCCACATATGAAGTAGAGGAAGATGGGCACGGAGGTTAGCTCAGGGCCAGCCTTCCTCGGCAAAAAGAGGAGGATTGGCAGCAGTTAGCTCAGGGCTCATCGTCCTCAAAACAAAACAACACAAAACAAAACAAAAAGCCACTAAAAGTGAATATGGGAAACATCTTTGTGTTCAAGGAAAGTGAGATGGCTGCCTTCAGGCAAGAGGGCCTAAAAAGTAAAGATCGTTTTGTCTGTGAAAAGGTGATCACGGGGAAAAAAATCTGAGAAAAAGGTCTGTTCGTGGTCAAGTGGCCTAAAATTGGAACGAGTGGACAGATAGAAATGGCGAGCGATAGGATCTATTGGAGTCTATGAGGAAGCCATTGGGTGTCGGCCTAATTCGGCCTGACAGTGTTTTTCCAAAAGGGCCTGACGTGGCCGTCGAGCACGCATCGCATCGTAGATCTGCTTTAAACATTTCCTACGGCAAGAACCAATGCCCTTAAGGGAAAGGAGCAGCTTCCCCGTGCTCGGGCCTTTCCTTAAGGAGAGGCATCTTTCCTTAGGCTAGGAACGGATGGTTGCGCTCACCTTTGACCATCCGGCTCACCTGTGACCACCCAGGCCCAGACAACAGACCTGCCACCCAGCAGTGTCTGTCGATCGCTGTGCTGACAGAGCAGTGTCGCGACTATCGTCCAAGGGACCTTTCGATCCTATGTGAAACGTCCTCTCTGGGGGTCTAGAAGCACTCTGTACACCCCACTTCCCGGGCGCCCTTTCTTCCTTCAGGAAGAAAGGCCCCGGGCCACAGTCCTTACATCTTAGGTCAGAATAAACTCACCCCGATTTTCACGGATAGATTGGTTCCGGATTATTTCCATCGACAGAATGGAATCAAGTCAATGAGTTTCAAGATCGGAGGGAAGCTGATGCAAAATCAGAATTGGTTTTTCTCGCTCTCGAAAGGATACTTTTCTCTAACTTCTAGTCTCCTCCTGATAAAGACATTGGAAAAGGTTTCTCTTGACCTCTGAGGGAATCGACACCAAAGACAGAGATCCTCCATTTTGTCAGAATGATTTCCTAGGCCTCTAACGGAGGAGGCCTCCCTCGGACGGGAGCTCAGCTTTTGTTTTGCAACAGTTTTCCTCTCTCTGCTTGCCTTTAACATCTCCTTTCCCGTTCTTCTTATTTGGAAGGGAAATACGTGCACCGCTGGGGGGGGGAGGGGGAAGAATTTTCTAAATGACCAAAGAAGATCTACGACTGTTGTTATTTTGGTTTCACGGAGCAGTTCCACGTCCACATTTACCCCATTTTAAACACCCACACACACTCACAGCACGGCGCTGTGAGGATGTCCCGGGGAACTCGATTTGTGGAGGGAATGGCTGTGAGGTCTCTGCCCCCAACCCGCACCATTTGGGTGCTTCTGCTTGTTGATGAGGACGGGAAGCCCTGCTGAAATCCATATTCTTATCACCACACGTGAATCTGCACCCATGCTCCCCCCGTGTGTCGTCTTTGGGCTTTGCTGTGGCCCCGTGCGGAGGGAGACCCGTTTTGTCTTGTAAACTTTTCAGCGGCCAAGCGGCTCGGTCCTTTCCTCTACGACTTGTGGGCTCCGTCTGTCCGTCTGCCTTAGAAAGACCCTCTGGGCCGGAAGTGACAGGCTGCACACAATTCCTGACAGACTGCGGACAATTCCTCCGTCGTCACGGTCCTTCTCTGATGACGTGCATGGTTTCGGTTTGACAGCGACCCCCACCCCCCACCCCGCCCTGATTTTCTAAGTCCTCCCGGGACCCGGGAAGTGCTCGGGCCGCTCCGGGAATCGGGGGCCGGCAGCCCCGGCCTGCCCCGTGGCATCTCCGGGGACTTTTCCACCCTCTGTCCGCGTCAGCCAGCCGGCAGCCCCGGCCCGGCCCAGGAGTCACGTGGGGAGTCTGTCCCCTTCCTGGCAAGCCCACCCACCCCACCCCCCTCCCCGCCGATTTTCCAAGACCTCCTTCTGCGCCCAGGGTTGCCCTGTGCTGCCTGGGAGCTCCGAGGTGGACACCCTGGGGCCTCGCGTGGTGACCTCCCGGCCGCCCCAAGCGGGCCCAGAGAGAAAGAGAGAGAGAGACAGAGTCAGAGACAGAGAGACAGAGAGACAGAGACAGAGGTAGACAGAGAGAGACCTGACCCGGCGGTGGGCTCAGGCTGTGCACTCTCGCTGGCCGGTTCCCTCCCGCTGACCCCTCCGCGCCGGTTGTTGGGCGCCATCTGGCGGCCGCTTTTACAGAGTGGCCCTCCTCCGGAGCCCCGGCGACATGAGCAAGGGATGGGACTTGCAGGACGTCTGTGTGGTTTCCAGTGTGGGTCTGTGTGGAACAGAGCTGCTAAGAACATTCATGCCCCGGATTCTGTGTGAATGAACAGGAACGTGGCCGCAGCCCCCACCCCGCCCCCCGCCCCAGCCCCCGGGAGTGGCGGGAGTGGGGCCCTCCAGACCACCCTCGGGTTGGATGCCTCCCTCCCTGGAAGGACTCACGGGACTCCACAAAAGCTGACTTCCTGGAGGTCCAGCGGAGACCCCCAAGGCCCAAGGCCCCCCACCACCACCACCACAGATCACTGTGGAAGCCTTAACGACCCAAGGCTCCAGCTACATACAGACGCTCTTAGGAGGCAAGATACACCAAGGGCTTATGTAGGTTGCCGCTTTCGGTGGTTGTTTCCGCGGCGTGTGAGTTTTGGAACCCGCCACGCCATTTTTCACAGAGGCCATACCGTTTCCCTTCACCACCAGTGAGGCGTGAGTGACTGACTTGGCTTCTCCGCGACCTCACTAGCAGTTTGATCCTGTTCCTGTATTTGGAAGAAGCCAGTCTCACCCATGTGTCCCCACAATGTCTCCCTCTAATTTTCTCACTTGCTTTTCCAGGGAACAGCTCACATCTTTTCATGCGCTCATTGGTCATCCATGCGTACCTCCTCCTCCCCAGGTGAAAGTGCCTGCTCTGTCTATTGGCCTTCCATTGTATTTGTATTTTTCAGTGTTGATTTCCCCCGGGTCTCCACTCCATTGTGGGGTTTTTTTTTGTTGTTGTTGTTTTTTTTTCTGCTTAAAGATTGCCACCTGAGCTAAGCCTCTGTTTCCCATCTTTGTCAGTTTCAGAGGGTAGATTTCTCAGTCTTGCTCTTTCCCAAGTTCTGCACGCCCTTGTGTGTGTGTGTGTGTGTTTTTTTTTTTTTTGCTCAAATATTGAACCTAAGCTAGCATCTGTTGCCCATCTTCGTCAGTTTGAGAGGGTAGGTTTCTCAGTGTTGCTTTTTCCCCAGGTCTCCAAGTCCCTCACTGTGTGTGTGTGTGAGTGTGTGTGTTTTCTTTGCAAGATTGGCACTTGAGCTAACGTGTGTTGCCAATCTTTGTCAGTTTCAGAGGCTAGATTTTTCAGTATCGCTCTTTCCCAAGGTCTCCACTCCCTTGCTCTTTTCTTTTCTTTTTTTTTTTTTGGCTTAAAGATTGTCACCTGAGCGAGGCTCTGTTGCCCTGCTTCCTCCGTTTCAGAGGGTACCTTTTTTCAGGGTTGCTTTTTCACCGGGTCTCCTCGCCATTGTAGTTTTGTATTTTATTTTATTTTTTTGCTTAATGATTGCCACCTGAGGTAGCCTCTGTTGCCCATTTTCGTCAGCTTCAGAGGGTGGATTTCTCAGTGTTGCTTTTTCCCCAGGTCTCCACGCCCTTGTGTTTTCCTTTTGCTTAACGATTGCCACCTGAGCTAGCCTCTGTTGCCCATCGTCGTCAGTTTCAGAGGGTACATTTCTCAGTGCTGCTTTTTCCCCAGGTCTCCACGCCCTTGTGTGTTTCTTTTGCTTAACGATTGCCACCTGAGCTAGCCTCTGTGGCCCATCTTTGTCAGTTTCAGAGGGTAGATTTCTCAGTCTTGCTCTTTCCCAAGTTCTGCACGCCCTTGTGTGTGGGTTTTTTTTTTTTTTTTTTTTTTTTGCTCAAATATTGAACCTAAGCTAGCATCTGTTGCCCTTCTTCGTCAGTTTCAGAGGGTGGATTTCTCCGTGTTGCTTTTTCCCCAGGTCTCCACGCCCTTGTGTGTTTCTTTTGCTTAACGATTGCCACCTGAGCTAGCCTCTGTGGCCCATTTTCGTCAGCTTCAGAGGGTGGATTTCTCAGTGTTGCTTTTTCCCCAGGTCTCCAAGTCCCTCAGTGTGTGTGTGTGTGAGTGTGTGTGTTTTCTTTGCAAGATTGGCACTTGAGCTAACGTGTGTTGCCAGTCTTTGTCAGTCAGAGGCTAGATTTTTCAGTATCGCTCTTTCCCAAGGTCTCCACTCCCTTGCTCTTTTCTTTCTTCCTACCTTTCTTTCTTTCTTTCTTTCTTTTTGGCTTAAATATTGTCACCTGAGCTAGGCTCTGTTGCCCTGCTTCCTCCGTTTCAGCGGGTACCTTTTTTCAGGGTTGCTTTTTCACCGGGTCTCCTCGCCATTGTAGTTTTTTTATTTTATTTTATATTTTTGCTTAATGATTGCCACCTGAGGTAGCCTCTGTGGCCCATCTTCGTCAGTTTCAGAGTGTGGATTTCTCCGTGCTGCTTTTTCCCCAGGTCTCCACGCCCTTGTGTGTTTCTTTTGCTTAACGATTGCCACCTGAGCTAGTCTCTGTTGCCCATCTTTGTCAGTTTCAGAGGGTAGATTTCTCAGTCTTGCTCTTTCCCAAGTTCTGCACGCCCTTGTGTGTGTGTGTGTGTGTGTGTTTTTTTTTTTTTTTTTTTGCTCAAATATTGAACCAAAGCTAGCATCTGTTGCCCATCTTCGGCAGTTTCAGAGGGTAGAATTCTCAGTGTTGCTTTTTCCCCAGGTCTCCACGCCCTTGTGTTTCCCTTTTGCTTAAAGATTGCCACCTGAGCTAGCCTCTGTTGCCCATCGTCGTCAGTTTCAGAGGGTACATTTCTCAGTGCTGCTTTTTCCCCAGGTCTCCACGCCCTTGTGTGTTTCTTTTGCTTAACGATTGCCACCTGAGCTAGCCTTTGTTGCGCTTCTTTCTCAGTTTCTGAGGGTGGATTTCTCCGTGTTGCTTTTTCCCCAGGTCTCCACGCACTTCCTTTTATTTTTCCTTAAAAATTGCCACCTGAGCTAGCCCGTGTTGCCCATGTTCGTCAGTTTGAGAGGGTGGATTTCTCAGTGTTGCTTTTTCCCCAGGTCTCCACGCCCTTGTGTGTTTCTTTTGCTTAACGATTGCCACCTGAGCTAGCCTCTGTGGCCCATCTTCGTCAGTTTCAGAGGGTAGATTTCTCAGTGCTGCTTTTTGCCCAGGTCTCCACGCCCCTGTGTGTTTCTTTTGCTTAACGATTGCCACCTGAGCTAGCCTCTGTTGCCCATGTTCGTCAGTTTCAGAGGGTGGATTTCTCCGTGCTGCTTTTTACCCGGGTCTCCACGCCCTTGTGTCTTTCTTTTCTGCTTAAAGGTTGCAACCTGAGCTAGGGTCTGTTGCCCATGTTCCTCAGTTTCAGAGGGTGGATTTCTCCGTGCTGCTTTTTACCCGGGTCTCCACGCCCTTGTGTGTTTCTTTTGCTTAACGATTGCCACCTGAGCTAGCCTCTGTGGCCCATTTTCGTCAGCTTCAGAGGGTGGATTTCTCAGTGTTGCTTTTTCCCCAGATCTCCACGTCCCTCAGTGTGTGTGTGTGTGAGTGTGTGTGTTTTCTTTGCAAGATTGGCACTTGAGCTAACGTGTGTTGCCAGTCTTTGTCAGTCAGAGGCTAGATTTTTCAGTATTGCTCTTTCCCAAGGTCTCCACTCCCTTGCTCTTTTCTTTCTTTCTTTCTTTCTTTCTTTCTTTCTTTCTTTCTTTCTTTCTTTCTTTCTTTCTTTCTTTCTTTTTGGCTTAAATATTGTCACCTGAGCGAGGCTCTGTTGCCCTGCTTCCTCCGTTTCAGAGGGTACCTTTTTTCAGGGTTGCTTTTTCACCGGGTCTCCTCGCCATTGTAGTTTTGTATTTTATTTTATTTTTTTGCTTAATGATTGCCACCTGAGGTAGCCTCTGTTGCCCATTTTCGTCAGCTTCAGAGGGTGGATTTCTCAGTGTTGCTTTTTCCCCAGGTCTCCACGCCCTTGTGTTTTCCTTTTGCTTAACGATTGCCACCTGAGCTAGCCTCTGTTGCCCATCGTCGTCAGTTTCAGAGGGTACATTTCTCAGTGCTGCTTTTTCCCCAGGTCTCCACGCCCTTGTGTGTTTCTTTTGCTTAACGATTGCCACCTGAGCTAGCCTCTGTGGCCCATCTTTGTCAGTTTCAGAGGGTAGATTTCTCAGTCTTGCTCTTTCCCAAGTTCTGCACGCCCTTGTGTGTGGGTTTTTTTTTTTTTTTTTTTTTTTTGCTCAAATATTGAACCTAAGCTAGCATCTGTTGCCCTTCTTCGTCAGTTTCAGAGGGTGGATTTCTCCGTGTTGCTTTTTCCCCAGGTCTCCACGCCCTTGTGTGTTTCTTTTGCTTAACGATTGCCACCTGAGCTAGCCTCTGTGGCCCATTTTCGTCAGCTTCAGAGGGTGGATTTCTCAGTGTTGCTTTTTCCCCAGGTCTCCAAGTCCCTCAGTGTGTGTGTGTGTGAGTGTGTGTGTTTTCTTTGCAAGATTGGCACTTGAGCTAACGTGTGTTGCCAGTCTTTGTCAGTCAGAGGCTAGATTTTTCAGTATCGCTCTTTCCCAAGGTCTCCACTCCCTTGCTCTTTTCTTTCTTCCTACCTTTCTTTCTTTCTTTCTTTCTTTTTGGCTTAAATATTGTCACCTGAGCTAGGCTCTGTTGCCCTGCTTCCTCCGTTTCAGCGGGTACCTTTTTTCAGGGTTGCTTTTTCACCGGGTCTCCTCGCCATTGTAGTTTTTTTATTTTATTTTATATTTTTGCTTAATGATTGCCA
The DNA here is from genome assembly GCF_041296265.1 of Equus caballus. Lineage (NCBI taxonomy): Eukaryota > Metazoa > Chordata > Mammalia > Perissodactyla > Equidae > Equus > Equus caballus. The sequence goes on from NW_027222294.1 coordinate 29,950, forward strand.
CCTGAGGTAGCCTCTGTGGCCCATCTTCGTCAGTTTCAGAGTGTGGATTTCTCCGTGCTGCTTTTTCCCCAGGTCTCCACGCCCTTGTGTGTTTCTTTTGCTTAACGATTGCCACCTGAGCTAGTCTCTGTTGCCCATCTTTGTCAGTTTCAGAGGGTAGATTTCTCAGTCTTGCTCTTTCCCAAGTTCTGCACGCCCTTGTGTGTGTGTGTGTGTGTGTGTTTTTTTTTCTTTTTTTTTGCTCAAATATTGAACCAAAGCTAGCATCTGTTGCCCATCTTCGGCAGTTTCAGAGGGTAGAATTCTCAGTGTTGCTTTTTCCCCAGGTCTCCACGCCCTTGTGTTTCCCTTTTGCTTAAAGATTGCCACCTGAGCTAGCCTCTGTTGCCCATCGTCGTCAGTTTCAGAGGGTACATTTCTCAGTGCTGCTTTTTCCCCAGGTCTCCACGCCCTTGTGTGTTTCTTTTGCTTAACGATTGCCACCTGAGCTAGCCTTTGTTGCGCTTCTTTCTCAGTTTCTGAGGGTGGATTTCTCCGTGTTGCTTTTTCCCCAGGTCTCCACGCACTTCCTTTTATTTTTCCTTAAAAATTGCCACCTGAGCTAGCCCGTGTTGCCCATGTTCGTCAGTTTGAGAGGGTGGATTTCTCAGTGTTGCTTTTTCCCCAGGTCTCCACGCCCTTGTGTGTTTCTTTTGCTTAACGATTGCCACCTGAGCTAGCCTCTGTGGCCCATCTTCGTCAGTTTCAGAGGGTAGATTTCTCAGTGCTGCTTTTTGCCCAGGTCTCCACGCCCCTGTGTGTTTCTTTTGCTTAACGATTGCCACCTGAGCTAGCCTCTGTTGCCCATGTTCGTCAGTTTCAGAGGGTGGATTTCTCCGTGCTGCTTTTTACCCGGGTCTCCACGCCCTTGTGTCTTTCTTTTCTGCTTAAAGGTTGCAACCTGAGCTAGGGTCTGTTGCCCATGTTCCTCAGTTTCAGAGGGTGGATTTCTCCGTGCTGCTTTTTACCCGGGTCTCCACGCCCTTGTGTGTTTCTTTTGCTTAACGATTGCCACCTGAGCTAGCCTCTGTGGCCCATTTTCGTCAGCTTCAGAGGGTGGATTTCTCAGTGTTGCTTTTTCCCCAGATCTCCACGTCCCTCAGTGTGTGTGTGTGTGAGTGTGTGTGTTTTCTTTGCAAGATTGGCACTTGAGCTAACGTGTGTTGCCAGTCTTTGTCAGTCAGAGGCTAGATTTTTCAGTATTGCTCTTTCCCAAGGTCTCCACTCCCTTGCTCTTTTCTTTCTTTCTTTCTTTCTTTCTTTCTTTCTTTCTTTCTTTCTTTCTTTCTTTCTTTCTTTCTTTCTTTTTGGCTTAAATATTGTCACCTGAGCGAGGCTCTGTTGCCCTGCTTCCTCCGTTTCAGAGGGTACCTTTTTTCAGGGTTGCTTTTTCACCGGGTCTCCTCGCCATTGTAGTTTTGTATTTTATTTTATTTTTTTGCTTAATGATTGCCACCTGAGGTAGCCTCTGTTGCCCATTTTCGTCAGCTTCAGAGGGTGGATTTCTCAGTGTTGCTTTTTCCCCAGGTCTCCACGCCCTTGTGTTTTCCTTTTGCTTAACGATTGCCACCTGAGCTAGCCTCTGTTGCCCATCGTCGTCAGTTTCAGAGGGTACATTTCTCAGTGCTGCTTTTTCCCCAGGTCTCCACGCCCTTGTGTGTTTCTTTTGCTTAACGATTGCCACCTGAGCTAGCCTCTGTGGCCCATCTTTGTCAGTTTCAGAGGGTAGATTTCTCAGTCTTGCTCTTTCCCAAGTTCTGCACGCCCTTGTGTGTGGGTTTTTTTTTTTTTTTTTTTTTTTTGCTCAAATATTGAACCTAAGCTAGCATCTGTTGCCCTTCTTCGTCAGTTTCAGAGGGTGGATTTCTCCGTGTTGCTTTTTCCCCAGGTCTCCACGCCCTTGTGTGTTTCTTTTGCTTAACGATTGCCACCTGAGCTAGCCTCTGTGGCCCATTTTCGTCAGCTTCAGAGGGTGGATTTCTCAGTGTTGCTTTTTCCCCAGGTCTCCAAGTCCCTCAGTGTGTGTGTGTGTGAGTGTGTGTGTTTTCTTTGCAAGATTGGCACTTGAGCTAACGTGTGTTGCCAGTCTTTGTCAGTCAGAGGCTAGATTTTTCAGTATCGCTCTTTCCCAAGGTCTCCACTCCCTTGCTCTTTTCTTTCTTCCTACCTTTCTTTCTTTCTTTCTTTCTTTTTGGCTTAAATATTGTCACCTGAGCTAGGCTCTGTTGCCCTGCTTCCTCCGTTTCAGCGGGTACCTTTTTTCAGGGTTGCTTTTTCACCGGGTCTCCTCGCCATTGTAGTTTTTTTATTTTATTTTATATTTTTGCTTAATGATTGCCACCTGAGGTAGCCTCTGTGGCCCATCTTCGTCAGTTTCAGAGTGTGGATTTCTCCGTGCTGCTTTTTCCCCAGGTCTCCACGCCCTTGTGTGTTTCTTTTGCTTAACGATTGCCACCTGAGCTAGTCTCTGTTGCCCATCTTTGTCAGTTTCAGAGGGTAGATTTCTCAGTCTTGCTCTTTCCCAAGTTCTGCACGCCCTTGTGTGTGTGTGTGTGTGTGTGTTTTTTTTTCTTTTTTTTTGCTCAAATATTGAACCAAAGCTAGCATCTGTTGCCCATCTTCGGCAGTTTCAGAGGGTAGAATTCTCAGTGTTGCTTTTTCCCCAGGTCTCCACGCCCTTGTGTTTCCCTTTTGCTTAAAGATTGCCACCTGAGCTAGCCTCTGTTGCCCATCGTCGTCAGTTTCAGAGGGTACATTTCTCAGTGCTGCTTTTTCCCCAGGTCTCCACGCCCTTGTGTGTTTCTTTTGCTTAACGATTGCCACCTGAGCTAGCCTTTGTTGCGCTTCTTTCTCAGTTTCTGAGGGTGGATTTCTCCGTGTTGCTTTTTCCCCAGGTCTCCACGCACTTCCTTTTATTTTTCCTTAAAAATTGCCACCTGAGCTAGCCCGTGTTGCCCATGTTCGTCAGTTTGAGAGGGTGGATTTCTCAGTGTTGCTTTTTCCCCAGGTCTCCACGCCCTTGTGTGTTTCTTTTGCTTAACGATTGCCACCTGAGCTAGCCTCTGTGGCCCATCTTCGTCAGTTTCAGAGGGTAGATTTCTCAGTGCTGCTTTTTGCCCAGGTCTCCACGCCCCTGTGTGTTTCTTTTGCTTAACGATTGCCACCTGAGCTAGCCTCTGTTGCCCATGTTCGTCAGTTTCAGAGGGTGGATTTCTCCGTGCTGCTTTTTACCCGGGTCTCCACGCCCTTGTGTCTTTCTTTTCTGCTTAAAGGTTGCAACCTGAGCTAGGGTCTGTTGCCCATGTTCCTCAGTTTCAGAGGGTGGATTTCTCCGTGCTGCTTTTTACCCGGGTCTCCACGCCCTTGTGTGTTTCTTTTGCTTAACGATTGCCACCTGAGCTAGCCTCTGTGGCCCATTTTCGTCAGCTTCAGAGGGTGGATTTCTCAGTGTTGCTTTTTCCCCAGATCTCCACGTCCCTCAGTGTGTGTGTGTGTGAGTGTGTGTGTTTTCTTTGCAAGATTGGCACTTGAGCTAACGTGTGTTGCCAGTCTTTGTCAGTCAGAGGCTAGATTTTTCAGTATTGCTCTTTCCCAAGGTCTCCACTCCCTTGCTCTTTTCTTTCTTTCTTTCTTTCTTTCTTTCTTTCTTTCTTTCTTTCTTTCTTTCTTTCTTTCTTTCTTTTTGGCTTAAATATTGTCACCTGAGCGAGGCTCTGTTGCCCTGCTTCCTCCGTTTCAGAGGGTACCTTTTTTCAGGGTTGCTTTTTCACCGGGTCTCCTCGCCATTGTAGTTTTGTATTTTATTTTATTTTTTTGCTTAATGATTGCCACCTGAGGTAGCCTCTGTTGCCCATTTTCGTCAGCTTCAGAGGGTGGATTTCTCAGTGTTGCTTTTTCCCCAGGTCTCCACGCCCTTGTGTTTTCCTTTTGCTTAACGATTGCCACCTGAGCTAGCCTCTGTTGCCCATCGTCGTCAGTTTCAGAGGGTACATTTCTCAGTGCTGCTTTTTCCCCAGGTCTCCACGCCCTTGTGTGTTTCTTTTGCTTAACGATTGCCACCTGAGCTAGCCTCTGTGGCCCATCTTTGTCAGTTTCAGAGGGTAGATTTCTCAGTCTTGCTCTTTCCCAAGTTCTGCACGCCCTTGTGTGTGGGTTTTTTTTTTTTTTTTTTTTTTTTGCTCAAATATTGAACCTAAGCTAGCATCTGTTGCCCTTCTTCGTCAGTTTCAGAGGGTGGATTTCTCCGTGTTGCTTTTTCCCCAGGTCTCCACGCCCTTGTGTGTTTCTTTTGCTTAACGATTGCCACCTGAGCTAGCCTCTGTGGCCCATTTTCGTCAGCTTCAGAGGGTGGATTTCTCAGTGTTGCTTTTTCCCCAGGTCTCCAAGTCCCTCAGTGTGTGTGTGTGTGAGTGTGTGTGTTTTCTTTGCAAGATTGGCACTTGAGCTAACGTGTGTTGCCAGTCTTTGTCAGTCAGAGGCTAGATTTTTCAGTATCGCTCTTTCCCAAGGTCTCCACTCCCTTGCTCTTTTCTTTCTTCCTACCTTTCTTTCTTTCTTTCTTTCTTTTTGGCTTAAATATTGTCACCTGAGCTAGGCTCTGTTGCCCTGCTTCCTCCGTTTCAGCGGGTACCTTTTTTCAGGGTTGCTTTTTCACCGGGTCTCCTCGCCATTGTAGTTTTTTTATTTTATTTTATATTTTTGCTTAATGATTGCCACCTGAGGTAGCCTCTGTGGCCCATCTTCGTCAGTTTCAGAGTGTGGATTTCTCCGTGCTGCTTTTTCCCCAGGTCTCCACGCCCTTGTGTGTTTCTTTTGCTTAACGATTGCCACCTGAGCTAGTCTCTGTTGCCCATCTTTGTCAGTTTCAGAGGGTAGATTTCTCAGTCTTGCTCTTTCCCAAGTTCTGCACGCCCTTGTGTGTGTGTGTGTGTGTGTGTTTTTTTTTTTTTTTTTTTGCTCAAATATTGAACCAAAGCTAGCATCTGTTGCCCATCTTCGGCAGTTTCAGAGGGTAGAATTCTCAGTGTTGCTTTTTCCCCAGGTCTCCACGCCCTTGTGTTTCCCTTTTGCTTAAAGATTGCCACCTGAGCTAGCCTCTGTTGCCCATCGTCGTCAGTTTCAGAGGGTACATTTCTCAGTGCTGCTTTTTCCCCAGGTCTCCACGCCCTTGTGTGTTTCTTTTGCTTAACGATTGCCACCTGAGCTAGCCTTTGTTGCGCTTCTTTCTCAGTTTCTGAGGGTGGATTTCTCCGTGTTGCTTTTTCCCCAGGTCTCCACGCACTTCCTTTTATTTTTCCTTAAAAATTGCCACCTGAGCTAGCCCGTGTTGCCCATGTTCGTCAGTTTGAGAGGGTGGATTTCTCAGTGTTGCTTTTTCCCCAGGTCTCCACGCCCTTGTGTGTTTCTTTTGCTTAACGATTGCCACCTGAGCTAGCCTCTGTGGCCCATCTTCGTCAGTTTCAGAGGGTAGATTTCTCAGTGCTGCTTTTTGCCCAGGTCTCCACGCCCCTGTGTGTTTCTTTTGCTTAACGATTGCCACCTGAGCTAGCCTCTGTTGCCCATGTTCGTCAGTTTCAGAGGGTGGATTTCTCCGTGCTGCTTTTTACCCGGGTCTCCACGCCCTTGTGTCTTTCTTTTCTGCTTAAAGGTTGCAACCTGAGCTAGGGTCTGTTGCCCATGTTCCTCAGTTTCAGAGGGTGGATTTCTCCGTGCTGCTTTTTACCCGGGTCTCCACGCCCTTGTGTGTTTCTTTTGCTTAACGATTGCCACCTGAGCTAGCCTCTGTGGCCCATTTTCGTCAGCTTCAGAGGGTGGATTTCTCAGTGTTGCTTTTTCCCCAGATCTCCACGTCCCTCAGTGTGTGTGTGTGTGAGTGTGTGTGTTTTCTTTGCAAGATTGGCACTTGAGCTAACGTGTGTTGCCAGTCTTTGTCAGTCAGAGGCTAGATTTTTCAGTATTGCTCTTTCCCAAGGTCTCCACTCCCTTGCTCTTTTCTTTCTTTCTTTCTTTCTTTCTTTCTTTCTTTCTTTCTTTCTTTCTTTCTTGGCTTAAATATTGTCACCTGAGCGAGGCTCTGTTGCCCTGCTTCCTCCGTTTCAGAGGGTACCTTTTTTCAGGGTTGCTTTTTCACCGGGTCTCCTCGCCATTGTAGTTTTGTATTTTATTTTATTTTTTTGCTTAATGATTGCCACCTGAGGTAGCCTCTGTTGCCCATTTTCGTCAGCTTCAGAGGGTGGATTTCTCAGTGTTGCTTTTTCCCCAGGTCTCCACGCCCTTGTGTTTTCCTTTTGCTTAACGATTGCCACCTGAGCTAGCCTCTGTTGCCCATCGTCGTCAGTTTCAGAGGGTACATTTCTCAGTGCTGCTTTTTCCCCAGGTCTCCACGCCCTTGTGTGTTTCTTTTGCTTAACGATTGCCACCTGAGCTAGCCTCTGTGGCCCATCTTTGTCAGTTTCAGAGGGTAGATTTCTCAGTCTTGCTCTTTCCCAAGTTCTGCACGCCCTTGTGTGTGGGTTTTTTTTTTTTTTTTTTTTTTTTGCTCAAATATTGAACCTAAGCTAGCATCTGTTGCCCTTCTTCGTCAGTTTCAGAGGGTGGATTTCTCCGTGTTGCTTTTTCCCCAGGTCTCCACGCCCTTGTGTGTTTCTTTTGCTTAACGATTGCCACCTGAGCTAGCCTCTGTGGCCCATTTTCGTCAGCTTCAGAGGGTGGATTTCTCAGTGTTGCTTTTTCCCCAGGTCTCCAAGTCCCTCAGTGTGTGTGTGTGTGAGTGTGTGTGTTTTCTTTGCAAGATTGGCACTTGAGCTAACGTGTGTTGCCAGTCTTTGTCAGTCAGAGGCTAGATTTTTCAGTATCGCTCTTTCCCAAGGTCTCCACTCCCTTGCTCTTTTCTTTCTTCCTACCTTTCTTTCTTTCTTTCTTTCTTTTTGGCTTAAATATTGTCACCTGAGCTAGGCTCTGTTGCCCTGCTTCCTCCGTTTCAGCGGGTACCTTTTTTCAGGGTTGCTTTTTCACCGGGTCTCCTCGCCATTGTAGTTTTTTTATTTTATTTTATATTTTTGCTTAATGATTGCCACCTGAGGTAGCCTCTGTGGCCCATCTTCGTCAGTTTCAGAGTGTGGATTTCTCCGTGCTGCTTTTTCCCCAGGTCTCCACGCCCTTGTGTGTTTCTTTTGCTTAACGATTGCCACCTGAGCTAGTCTCTGTTGCCCATCTTTGTCAGTTTCAGAGGGTAGATTTCTCAGTCTTGCTCTTTCCCAAGTTCTGCACGCCCTTGTGTGTGTGTGTGTGTGTGTGTTTTTTTTTTTTTTTTTTGCTCAAATATTGAACCAAAGCTAGCATCTGTTGCCCATCTTCGGCAGTTTCAGAGGGTAGAATTCTCAGTGTTGCTTTTTCCCCAGGTCTCCACGCCCTTGTGTTTCCCTTTTGCTTAAAGATTGCCACCTGAGCTAGCCTCTGTTGCCCATCGTCGTCAGTTTCAGAGGGTACATTTCTCAGTGCTGCTTTTTCCCCAGGTCTCCACGCCCTTGTGTGTTTCTTTTGCTTAACGATTGCCACCTGAGCTAGCCTTTGTTGCGCTTCTTTCTCAGTTTCTGAGGGTGGATTTCTCCGTGTTGCTTTTTCCCCAGGTCTCCACGCACTTCCTTTTATTTTTCCTTAAAAATTGCCACCTGAGCTAGCCCGTGTTGCCCATGTTCGTCAGTTTGAGAGGGTGGATTTCTCAGTGTTGCTTTTTCCCCAGGTCTCCACGCCCTTGTGTGTTTCTTTTGCTTAACGATTGCCACCTGAGCTAGCCTCTGTGGCCCATCTTCGTCAGTTTCAGAGGGTAGATTTCTCAGTGCTGCTTTTTGCCCAGGTCTCCACGCCCCTGTGTGTTTCTTTTGCTTAACGATTGCCACCTGAGCTAGCCTCTGTTGCCCATGTTCGTCAGTTTCAGAGGGTGGATTTCTCCGTGCTGCTTTTTACCCGGGTCTCCACGCCCTTGTGTCTTTCTTTTCTGCTTAAAGGTTGCAACCTGAGCTAGGGTCTGTTGCCCATGTTCCTCAGTTTCAGAGGGTGGATTTCTCCGTGCTGCTTTTTACCCGGGTCTCCACGCCCTTGTGTGTTTCTTTTGCTTAACGATTGCCACCTGAGCTAGCCTCTGTGGCCCATTTTCGTCAGCTTCAGAGGGTGGATTTCTCAGTGTTGCTTTTTCCCCAGATCTCCACGTCCCTCAGTGTGTGTGTGTGTGAGTGTGTGTGTTTTCTTTGCAAGATTGGCACTTGAGCTAACGTGTGTTGCCAGTCTTTGTCAGTCAGAGGCTAGATTTTTCAGTATTGCTCTTTCCCAAGGTCTCCACTCCCTTGCTCTTTTCTTTCTTTCTTTCTTTCTTTCTTTCTTTCTTTCTTTCTTTCTTTCTTTCTTTCTTTTTGGCTTAAATATTGTCACCTGAGCGAGGCTCTGTTGCCCTGCTTCCTCCGTTTCAGAGGGTACCTTTTTTCAGGGTTGCTTTTTCACCGGGTCTCCTCGCCATTGTAGTTTTGTATTTTATTTTATTTTTTTGCTTAATGATTGCCACCTGAGGTAGCCTCTGTTGCCCATTTTCGTCAGCTTCAGAGGGTGGATTTCTCAGTGTTGCTTTTTCCCCAGGTCTCCACGCCCTTGTGTTTTCCTTTTGCTTAACGATTGCCACCTGAGCTAGCCTCTGTTGCCCATCGTCGTCAGTTTCAGAGGGTACATTTCTCAGTGCTGCTTTTTCCCCAGGTCTCCACGCCCTTGTGTGTTTCTTTTGCTTAACGATTGCCACCTGAGCTAGCCTCTGTGGCCCATCTTTGTCAGTTTCAGAGGGTAGATTTCTCAGTCTTGCTCTTTCCCAAGTTCTGCACGCCCTTGTGTGTGGGTTTTTTTTTTTTTTTTTTTTTTTGCTCAAATATTGAACCTAAGCTAGCATCTGTTGCCCTTCTTCGTCAGTTTCAGAGGGTGGATTTCTCCGTGTTGCTTTTTCCCCAGGTCTCCACGCCCTTGTGTGTTTCTTTTGCTTAACGATTGCCACCTGAGCTAGCCTCTGTGGCCCATTTTCGTCAGCTTCAGAGGGTGGATTTCTCAGTGTTGCTTTTTCCCCAGGTCTCCAAGTCCCTCAGTGTGTGTGTGTGTGAGTGTGTGTGTTTTCTTTGCAAGATTGGCACTTGAGCTAACGTGTGTTGCCAGTCTTTGTCAGTCAGAGGCTAGATTTTTCAGTATCGCTCTTTCCCAAGGTCTCCACTCCCTTGCTCTTTTCTTTCTTCCTACCTTTCTTTCTTTCTTTCTTTCTTTTTGGCTTAAATATTGTCACCTGAGCTAGGCTCTGTTGCCCTGCTTCCTCCGTTTCAGCGGGTACCTTTTTTCAGGGTTGCTTTTTCACCGGGTCTCCTCGCCATTGTAGTTTTTTTATTTTATTTTATATTTTTGCTTAATGATTGCCACCTGAGGTAGCCTCTGTGGCCCATCTTCGTCAGTTTCAGAGTGTGGATTTCTCCGTGCTGCTTTTTCCCCAGGTCTCCACGCCCTTGTGTGTTTCTTTTGCTTAACGATTGCCACCTGAGCTAGTCTCTGTTGCCCATCTTTGTCAGTTTCAGAGGGTAGATTTCTCAGTCTTGCTCTTTCCCAAGTTCTGCACGCCCTTGTGTGTGTGTGTGTGTGTGTGTTTTTTTTTTTTTTTTTTTGCTCAAATATTGAACCAAAGCTAGCATCTGTTGCCCATCTTCGGCAGTTTCAGAGGGTAGAATTCTCAGTGTTGCTTTTTCCCCAGGTCTCCACGCCCTTGTGTTTCCCTTTTGCTTAAAGATTGCCACCTGAGCTAGCCTCTGTTGCCCATCGTCGTCAGTTTCAGAGGGTACATTTCTCAGTGCTGCTTTTTCCCCAGGTCTCCACGCCCTTGTGTGTTTCTTTTGCTTAACGATTGCCACCTGAGCTAGCCTTTGTTGCGCTTCTTTCTCAGTTTCTGAGGGTGGATTTCTCCGTGTTGCTTTTTCCCCAGGTCTCCACGCACTTCCTTTTATTTTTCCTTAAAAATTGCCACCTGAGCTAGCCCGTGTTGCCCATGTTCGTCAGTTTGAGAGGGTGGATTTCTCAGTGTTGCTTTTTCCCCAGGTCTCCACGCCCTTGTGTGTTTCTTTTGCTTAACGATTGCCACCTGAGCTAGCCTCTGTGGCCCATCTTCGTCAGTTTCAGAGGGTAGATTTCTCAGTGCTGCTTTTTGCCCAGGTCTCCACGCCCCTGTGTGTTTCTTTTGCTTAACGATTGCCACCTGAGCTAGCCTCTGTTGCCCATGTTCGTCAGTTTCAGAGGGTGGATTTCTCCGTGCTGCTTTTTACCCGGGTCTCCACGCCCTTGTGTCTTTCTTTTCTGCTTAAAGGTTGCAACCTGAGCTAGGGTCTGTTGCCCATGTTCCTCAGTTTCAGAGGGTGGATTTCTCCGTGCTGCTTTTTACCCGGGTCTCCACGCCCTTGTGTGTTTCTTTTGCTTAACGATTGCCACCTGAGCTAGCCTCTGTGGCCCATTTTCGTCAGCTTCAGAGGGTGGATTTCTCAGTGTTGCTTTTTCCCCAGATCTCCACGTCCCTCAGTGTGTGTGTGTGTGAGTGTGTGTGTTTTCTTTGCAAGATTGGCACTTGAGCTAACGTGTGTTGCCAGTCTTTGTCAGTCAGAGGCTAGATTTTTCAGTATTGCTCTTTCCCAAGGTCTCCACTCCCTTGCTCTTTTCTTTCTTTCTTTCTTTCTTTCTTTCTTTCTTTCTTTCTTTCTTTCTCTTTTTGGCTTAAATATTGTCACCTGAGCGAGGCTCTGTTGCCCTGCTTCCTCCGTTTCAGAGGGTACCTTTTTTCAGGGTTGCTTTTTCACCGGGTCTCCTCGCCATTGTAGTTTTGTATTTTATTTTATTTTTTTGCTTAATGATTGCCACCTGAGGTAGCCTCTGTTGCCCATTTTCGTCAGCTTCAGAGGGTGGATTTCTCAGTGTTGCTTTTTCCCCAGGTCTCCACGCCCTTGTGTTTTCCTTTTGCTTAACGATTGCCACCTGAGCTAGCCTCTGTTGCCCATCGTCGTCAGTTTCAGAGGGTACATTTCTCAGTGCTGCTTTTTCCCCAGGTCTCCACGCCCTTGTGTGTTTCTTTTGCTTAACGATTGCCACCTGAGCTAGCCTCTGTGGCCCATCTTTGTCAGTTTCAGAGGGTAGATTTCTCAGTCTTGCTCTTTCCCAAGTTCTGCACGCCCTTGTGTGTGGGTTTTTTTTTTTTTTTTTTTTTGCTCAAATATTGAACCTAAGCTAGCATCTGTTGCCCTTCTTCGTCAGTTTCAGAGGGTGGATTTCTCCGTGTTGCTTTTTCCCCAGGTCTCCACGCCCTTGTGTGTTTCTTTTGCTTAACGATTGCCACCTGAGCTAGCCTCTGTGGCCCATTTTCGTCAGCTTCAGAGGGTGGATTTCTCAGTGTTGCTTTTTCCCCAGGTCTCCAAGTCCCTCAGTGTGTGTGTGTGTGAGTGTGTGTGTTTTCTTTGCAAGATTGGCACTTGAGCTAACGTGTGTTGCCAGTCTTTGTCAGTCAGAGGCTAGATTTTTCAGTATCGCTCTTTCCCAAGGTCTCCACTCCCTTGCTCTTTTCTTTCTTCCTACCTTTCTTTCTTTCTTTCTTTCTTTTTGGCTTAAATATTGTCACCTGAGCTAGGCTCTGTTGCCCTGCTTCCTCCGTTTCAGCGGGTACCTTTTTTCAGGGTTGCTTTTTCACCGGGTCTCCTCGCCATTGTAGTTTTTTTATTTTATTTTATATTTTTGCTTAATGATTGCCACCTGAGGTAGCCTCTGTGGCCCATCTTCGTCAGTTTCAGAGTGTGGATTTCTCCGTGCTGCTTTTTCCCCAGGTCTCCACGCCCTTGTGTGTTTCTTTTGCTTAACGATTGCCACCTGAGCTAGTCTCTGTTGCCCATCTTTGTCAGTTTCAGAGGGTAGATTTCTCAGTCTTGCTCTTTCCCAAGTTCTGCACGCCCTTGTGTGTGTGTGTGTGTGTTTTTTTTTTTTTTTTTTTTTGCTCAAATATTGAACCAAAGCTAGCATCTGTTGCCCATCTTCGGCAGTTTCAGAGGGTAGAATTCTCAGTGTTGCTTTTTCCCCAGGTCTCCACGCCCTTGTGTTTCCCTTTTGCTTAAAGATTGCCACCTGAGCTAGCCTCTGTTGCCCATCGTCGTCAGTTTCAGAGGGTACATTTCTCAGTGCTGCTTTTTCCCCAGGTCTCCACGCCCTTGTGTGTTTCTTTTGCTTAACGATTGCCACCTGAGCTAGCCTTTGTTGCGCTTCTTTCTCAGTTTCTGAGGGTGGATTTCTCCGTGTTGCTTTTTCCCCAGGTCTCCACGCACTTCCTTTTATTTTTCCTTAAAAATTGCCACCTGAGCTAGCCCGTGTTGCCCATGTTCGTCAGTTTGAGAGGGTGGATTTCTCAGTGTTGCTTTTTCCCCAGGTCTCCACGCCCTTGTGTGTTTCTTTTGCTTAACGATTGCCACCTGAGCTAGCCTCTGTGGCCCATCTTCGTCAGTTTCAGAGGGTAGATTTCTCAGTGCTGCTTTTTGCCCAGGTCTCCACGCCCCTGTGTGTTTCTTTTGCTTAACGATTGCCACCTGAGCTAGCCTCTGTTGCCCATGTTCGTCAGTTTCAGAGGGTGGATTTCTCCGTGCTGCTTTTTACCCGGGTCTCCACGCCCTTGTGTCTTTCTTTTCTGCTTAAAGGTTGCAACCTGAGCTAGGGTCTGTTGCCCATGTTCCTCAGTTTCAGAGGGTGGATTTCTCCGTGCTGCTTTTTACCCGGGTCTCCACGCCCTTGTGTGTTTCTTTTGCTTAACGATTGCCACCTGAGCTAGCCTCTGTGGCCCATTTTCGTCAGCTTCAGAGGGTGGATTTCTCAGTGTTGCTTTTTCCCCAGATCTCCACGTCCCTCAGTGTGTGTGTGTGTGAGTGTGTGTGTTTTCTTTGCAAGATTGGCACTTGAGCTAACGTGTGTTGCCAGTCTTTGTCAGTCAGAGGCTAGATTTTTCAGTATTGCTCTTTCCCAAGGTCTCCACTCCCTTGCTCTTTTCTTTCTTTCTTTCTTTCTTTCTTTCTTTCTTTCTTTCTTTCTTTCTTTCTTTTTGGCTTAAATATTGTCACCTGAGCGAGGCTCTGTTGCCCTGCTTCCTCCGTTTCAGAGGGTACCTTTTTTCAGGGTTGCTTTTTCACCGGGTCTCCTCGCCATTGTAGTTTTGTATTTTATTTTATTTTTTTGCTTAATGATTGCCACCTGAGGTAGCCTCTGTTGCCCATTTTCGTCAGCTTCAGAGGGTGGATTTCTCAGTGTTGCTTTTTCCCCAGGTCTCCACGCCCTTGTGTTTTCCTTTTGCTTAACGATTGCCACCTGAGCTAGCCTCTGTTGCCCATCGTCGTCAGTTTCAGAGGGTACATTTCTCAGTGCTGCTTTTTCCCCAGGTCTCCACGCCCTTGTGTGTTTCTTTTGCTTAACGATTGCCACCTGAGCTAGCCTCTGTGGCCCATCTTTGTCAGTTTCAGAGGGTAGATTTCTCAGTCTTGCTCTTTCCCAAGTTCTGCACGCCCTTGTGTGTGGGTTTTTTTTTTTTTTTTTTTTTTTGCTCAAATATTGAACCTAAGCTAGCATCTGTTGCCCTTCTTCGTCAGTTTCAGAGGGTGGATTTCTCCGTGTTGCTTTTTCCCCAGGTCTCCACGCCCTTGTGTGTTTCTTTTGCTTAACGATTGCCACCTGAGCTAGCCTCTGTGGCCCATTTTCGTCAGCTTCAGAGGGTGGATTTCTCAGTGTTGCTTTTTCCCCAGGTCTCCAAGTCCCTCAGTGTGTGTGTGTGTGAGTGTGTGTGTTTTCTTTGCAAGATTGGCACTTGAGCTAACGTGTGTTGCCAGTCTTTGTCAGTCAGAGGCTAGATTTTTCAGTATCGCTCTTTCCCAAGGTCTCCACTCCCTTGCTCTTTTCTTTCTTCCTACCTTTCTTTCTTTCTTTCTTTCTTTTTGGCTTAAATATTGTCACCTGAGCTAGGCTCTGTTGCCCTGCTTCCTCCGTTTCAGCGGGTACCTTTTTTCAGGGTTGCTTTTTCACCGGGTCTCCTCGCCATTGTAGTTTTTTTATTTTATTTTATATTTTTGCTTAATGATTGCCACCTGAGGTAGCCTCTGTGGCCCATCTTCGTCAGTTTCAGAGTGTGGATTTCTCCGTGCTGCTTTTTCCCCAGGTCTCCACGCCCTTGTGTGTTTCTTTTGCTTAACGATTGCCACCTGAGCTAGTCTCTGTTGCCCATCTTTGTCAGTTTCAGAGGGTAGATTTCTCAGTCTTGCTCTTTCCCAAGTTCTGCACGCCCTTGTGTGTGTGTGTGTGTGTGTGTTTTTTTTTTTTTTTTTTTGCTCAAATATTGAACCAAAGCTAGCATCTGTTGCCCATCTTCGGCAGTTTCAGAGGGTAGAATTCTCAGTGTTGCTTTTTCCCCAGGTCTCCACGCCCTTGTGTTTCCCTTTTGCTTAAAGATTGCCACCTGAGCTAGCCTCTGTTGCCCATCGTCGTCAGTTTCAGAGGGTACATTTCTCAGTGCTGCTTTTTCCCCAGGTCTCCACGCCCTTGTGTGTTTCTTTTGCTTAACGATTGCCACCTGAGCTAGCCTTTGTTGCGCTTCTTTCTCAGTTTCTGAGGGTGGATTTCTCCGTGTTGCTTTTTCCCCAGGTCTCCACGCACTTCCTTTTATTTTTCCTTAAAAATTGCCACCTGAGCTAGCCCGTGTTGCCCATGTTCGTCAGTTTGAGAGGGTGGATTTCTCAGTGTTGCTTTTTCCCCAGGTCTCCACGCCCTTGTGTGTTTCTTTTGCTTAACGATTGCCACCTGAGCTAGCCTCTGTGGCCCATCTTCGTCAGTTTCAGAGGGTAGATTTCTCAGTGCTGCTTTTTGCCCAGGTCTCCACGCCCCTGTGTGTTTCTTTTGCTTAACGATTGCCACCTGAGCTAGCCTCTGTTGCCCATGTTCGTCAGTTTCAGAGGGTGGATTTCTCCGTGCTGCTTTTTACCCGGGTCTCCACGCCCTTGTGTCTTTCTTTTCTGCTTAAAGGTTGCAACCTGAGCTAGGGTCTGTTGCCCATGTTCCTCAGTTTCAGAGGGTGGATTTCTCCGTGCTGCTTTTTACCCGGGTCTCCACGCCCTTGTGTGTTTCTTTTGCTTAACGATTGCCACCTGAGCTAGCCTCTGTGGCCCATTTTCGTCAGCTTCAGAGGGTGGATTTCTCAGTGTTGCTTTTTCCCCAGATCTCCACGTCCCTCAGTGTGTGTGTGTGTGAGTGTGTGTGTTTTCTTTGCAAGATTGGCACTTGAGCTAACGTGTGTTGCCAGTCTTTGTCAGTCAGAGGCTAGATTTTTCAGTATTGCTCTTTCCCAAGGTCTCCACTCCCTTGCTCTTTTCTTTCTTTCTTTCTTTCTTTCTTTCTTTCTTTCTTTCTTTCTTTCTTGGCTTAAATATTGTCACCTGAGCGAGGCTCTGTTGCCCTGCTTCCTCCGTTTCAGAGGGTACCTTTTTTCAGGGTTGCTTTTTCACCGGGTCTCCTCGCCATTGTAGTTTTGTATTTTATTTTATTTTTTTGCTTAATGATTGCCACCTGAGGTAGCCTCTGTTGCCCATTTTCGTCAGCTTCAGAGGGTGGATTTCTCAGTGTTGCTTTTTCCCCAGGTCTCCACGCCCTTGTGTTTTCCTTTTGCTTAACGATTGCCACCTGAGCTAGCCTCTGTTGCCCATCGTCGTCAGTTTCAGAGGGTACATTTCTCAGTGCTGCTTTTTCCCCAGGTCTCCACGCCCTTGTGTGTTTCTTTTGCTTAACGATTGCCACCTGAGCTAGCCTCTGTGGCCCATCTTTGTCAGTTTCAGAGGGTAGATTTCTCAGTCTTGCTCTTTCCCAGTTCTGCACGCCCTGTGTGTGGGTTTTTTTTTTGCTTAAAGGTTCCAACCTAAGCTAGCATCTGTTGCCCTTCTTCGTCAGTTTCAGAGGGTGGATTTCTCCGTGTTGCTTTTTACCCAGGTCTCCACGCCCTTGTGTGTTTCTTTTGCTTAACGATTGCCACCTGAGCTAGCCTCTGTGGCGCATTTTCGTCAGCTTCAGAGGGTGGATTTCTCAGTGTTGCTTTTTCCCCAGGTCTCCAAGTCCCTCAGTGTGTGTGTGTGTGAGTGTGTGTGTTTTCTTAACGATTGGCACTTGAGCTAACGTGTGTTGCCAGTCTTTGTCAGTCAGAGGCTAGATTTTTCAGTATCGCTCTTTCCCCAGGTCTCCACTCCCTCAGTGTGTGTGTGTGTGTGAGTGTGTGTGTTTTCTTTTTGCTTAAGATTGTCACCTGAGCTAGGCTCTGTTGCCCTGCTTCCTCCGTTTCAGCGGGTACCTTTTTTCAGGGTTGCTTTTTCACCGGGTCTCCTCGCCATTGTAGTTTCTTTATTTTTTTTTATTTTTTTGCTTAATGATTGTCACCTGAGGTAGCCTCTGTGGCCCATCTTCGTCAGTTTCAGAGTGTGGATTTTTTCAGTGCTGCTTTTTCACCAGGTCTCCACGCCCTTGTGTTTTTCTTTTGCTTAACGATTGCCACCTGAGCTAGTCTCTGTTGCCCATCTTTGTCAGTTTCAGAGGGTAGATTTCTCAGTCTTGCTCTTTCCCAAGTTCTGCACGCCCTTGTGTGTGTGTGTGTGTGTTTTTGTGTGTGTGTGTTCTGCTTAAAGATTGCCACCCGAGCTAGCCCCTGTTGCCCATCTTCGTCAGTTTCAGAGGGTAGATTTCTCAGTGTTGATTTTCCCCCAGTTCTCCACGCCCTCGTGCTTTTTTTTTTTTTTAAAAATGTCGGCACCTCAGCTAGCCTCTTTTTCCCATCTTCGTCCGTTTCAGCGGGTAGACTCTCCGCCTGCCTTCGACAGACCCTCTGCGCTTGAAAGCTTTCCTCCTCCCGTCATCACGCTTCTTTCTCGGATGACGTGCCTGGTTTCGTGTTGCTTTTTCCGGTCTCCACGCACTTCCTTTTATTTTTCTTAAAAATTGCCACCTGAGCTAGCCCGTGTTGCCCATGTTCGTCAGTTTGAGAGGGTGGATTTCTCAGTGTTGCTTTTTCCGGTCTCCACGCCCTTGTGTGTTTCTTTTGCCGACCCCTGGCCTCTCTGGGGGAACCTCTCCCCGTCCCCTTCCAGGTGTAGATTTCTCAGTGCTGCTTTTTGCCCAGGTCCCCCCCCTGTGGCTGGGGCTGCGCCTTGGCGGCCGGGAGCTAGCGGGCGGACGCCCCGGGGCCGAGCAGGGCCGGGAGGCTGGGTCCGAGGGGGCGCCGGGACGGGATCTGGCGGCCCGGCGGCCCGGCTGTGCTCCCCGGCGGGCCCCTGCGCTCCGGCTCCGTCCCGCTGAGGCGGTCGCCGGTCGCCGGGTGCCACCTGGCGGCCGCTTTTATATCGTCTCTTTCCTCCGGAGCTCCGGCGACGCGGGCCAAGGGACGGGACTCGGCCGCGGTGACCGAGGCAGAGTCCCGGGAGGCCGGCGTCGCTGGCGGGATCTGGCCCGGTGGCGCCGGTGCGTGAGCGCGACGCCCGCTCGCCGGAGATTGGAGGTGCAGGCTACTGAGGGAGGTGGCTGTCGCCGCGCCGCCCGGTGCCGGCCGGGGTGTGGGGCCTCCCGGACGGGTCGACCAGCAGCCGCCGGTGCCCCTCCGTCCCCGGGAGGGGGTGGGGGGCCACCGCGGGGGAACGGGCGAGGGAACTCGTCCCGTGCCCGGCCGTCGTCCTGAGGGCGGCCCGGTGGTCGGGCCTTCCGCGTCGCCGATCCCCTTTCCGCGCCCCGCTCCGGAGGTGGGGGACCGGCCGGGGCCTTGCGGGGGAGGCCCGTGGAGGGCGCGACGGGCTCGGCCGCCGGGCTGGCCTTTTCCCCACTGGTCTTCCGAGTCGACCGGCTCTGGCGGTGGGGACCGGGCCCGGTCCTCGGATGCCTCCTCCTCCGTGGCAGTTTTTTGTCCAAGTCCCGCCCTGGAGAAGAGCGTGGACCGGCCCCGGGAGCCCTCGAGGGCGGGCCGGGGAGGGCGTCCCCGGCCGGGACGCGTGCCCGGGGTGGGTCCGGGCCGTCGGACCGGACTTCTCTCTCCGAGTTTCGCGGGTCGCGTCTTTGTCCGGAGGTGGGAGGGGGCCGGCTCGAGGCGTAGGTGGAGCCCCGGCTGAGGGACGGGAGCCACGGTCCCGCCCCGGGCCCGGTCGCCGGAGGCTCCTCCGTGGAATTCTTTTCTAAGTCCTGACCCGGCGACTCAGAGGGAGGGACCGACCGGTCCCGGCCCGCGCGGGCGGCCCGGGGAGGCTGTCCCCGGCTCCCCCTGCCGCCACGCTTCTGGGGTCGACCAGATGGCCCCGGGAGCTCCGGGCCTGGTGGCGATGGGGTCGTGCTTGGGGTCTGGTGGCCGTGGCCGTGATCCAGGGGTTCCCCTCGTGATCCGTGGGTGGGCCCCGTCTCCGGGCGCGGCGATTCTTGCCCCTGAATGGGTGGTTTTGTGCCGCCAGATAAGTGCTGACACGCTCTGCTCGGGTGACAGTCGCCCGAGAGCTTCCGGGTGCCTGGATGCGTGTGCGGGGAGGTCTCCGGGCTCTGGCCGAGAACCGGACGCCCGTTTCCACCCCCGCCGCTTGAGCCGCCCGCTGGGGCCTGCGCGCCGGCTCTTGTGCGTTCCAGGCGTCCCCGCGACCGTGGTGCCACCTCCGGTCTCTGGTACCCGAGGGCGGCGGGGTTAGGGGCGCGGGGTCCTCTACCACGTGCACTCCCTGCTGCCGGCACCCGGGTGCGGTCGCGACTTACCCCGTCCCGCCGGCTCCGTGCCAGTGCGTGTCAGGCGTTCTCGTCCTGGGGTCGTCGCCCGCGCTTGCTAGAGGAGGAGGGGGGCCGGTGAGGCTGAAGCAGGCTCCTCCGCTCGCTGTCCTCGCCGGCCTTCCCTTGCTCGGGGATCCCTCGCGTTATGCTGCTGATCGATGTGGTGATGCTGTGCTCTCCCGGGCCGGGCCTAAGCCGTGCCAGACGAGGGACGGACGTTCATGGCGAACGGGACCGCTCTTCTCGCTCTGCCCGCGGGCCCCCTCGCCCGTTCTCCCCCGCTGCGAGTGGCGTGTGGGAGGTGGCAGGGGTGCGGAATCCGGCCCGACCTCGCTCCCCCGCCCCGTGCCTTGTGGCGTGGGCGGTGTCGGGGTCTCCGTGACGCGGCGGATGCTCCGCCTGTGCCTCTTGGCTGTGTCTCGCGGGCGGCCCTCCCCACGGTGGGGCGGGCCGTGTTGCCGCCGCGCCGCGCGCCTTCTTGGACGCGTGAGCGCGCTCCCCCGGCCGTTGGCGGTGCCCCTGGAGTGTTCCAGGTCGTCCCTCAGGCGCCTGAGGCCGATTGGCGGTGTCGTTCCCTGTTCCCGTCGCCCTCCTCAGGTGACCGCTGCGCTGGTGTGTCTGAGAAGCGGGGGGTCGAGTCGGTAAGGGAGGCGTGCCCGTCCCCCTCGGGGGGGACGGGTGCCTCGTCGCCCCCCCCCACGGCGTGCCGTGTGGGGGCGGGCAGGCTCGGGCGCGTGCCCGCGTGTTCCCCTTGCTGGGGTTTCCACGCGGGTGTGGGAGTGATCGTGGCGGGCCGAGCCAGCGGCGTGATGCTGGCTCTTTGGTTGGGAGGTGCTGTTTGATCGGCACCTCCGTCCCAGTCTCTGCCTCCCTTGGTCTCGGCCTGAGGGGAGGCACTGACTTGGGAGCCGCACAGGGGCCTTTTAGATCCCTAGCTAAGCCCAGTGTGGCCGGAGATGGCGAGCCCGGGGCAGCGCGGGCTCGCGGCCCTGACCACGGACGCTCCGACTTGCTCTAGGCCTT
>NW_027222295.1:0-12500 GCF_041296265.1 Equus caballus
AAAGACTGGCAACACACGTTAGCTCAAGTGCCAATCTTGCAAAGAAAACACACACACTCACACACACACACACTGAGGGACGTGGAGATCTGGGGAAAAAGCAACACTGAGAAATCCACCTCTGAAGCTGACGAAAATGGGCCACAGAGGCTAGCTCAGGTGGCAATCGTTAAGCAAAAGAAACACACAAGGGCGTGGAGACCCGGGTAAAAAGCAGCACGGAGAAATCCACCCTCTGAAACTGACGAACATGGGCAACAGACCCTAGCTCAGGTTGCAACCTTTAAGCAGAAAGAAAGACACAAGGGCGTGGAGACCCGGGTAAAAAGCAGCACGGAGAAATCCACCCTCTGAAACTGACGAACATGGGCAACAGAGGCTAGCTCAGGTGGCAATCGTTAAGCAAAAGAAACACACAGGGGCGTGGAGACCTGGGCAAAAAGCAGCACTGAGAAATCTACCCTCTGAAACTGACGAAGATGGGCCACAGAGGCTAGCTCAGGTGGCAATCGTTAAGCAAAAGAAACACACAAGGGCGTGGAGACCTGGGGAAAAAGCAACACTGAGAAATCCACCCTCTCAAACTGACGAACATGGGCAACACGGGCTAGCTCAGGTGGCAATTTTTAAGGAAAAATAAAAGGAAGTGCGTGGAGACCTGGGGAAAAAGCAACACGGAGAAATCCACCCTCAGAAACTGAGAAAGAAGCGCAACAAAGGCTAGCTCAGGTGGCAATCGTTAAGCAAAAGAAACACACAAGGGCGTGGAGACCTGGGGAAAAAGCAGCACTGAGAAATGTACCCTCTGAAACTGACGACGATGGGCAACAGAGGCTAGCTCAGGTGGCAATCTTTAAGCAAAAGGGAAACACAAGGGCGTGGAGACCTGGGGAAAAAGCAACACTGAGAATTCTACCCTCTGAAACTGCCGAAGATGGGCAACAGATGCTAGCTTTGGTTCAATATTTGAGCAAAAAAAAAAAAAAAAAAACACACACACACACACACACACAAGGGCGTGCAGAACTTGGGAAAGAGCAAGACTGAGAAATCTACCCTCTGAAACTGACAAAGATGGGCAACAGAGACTAGCTCAGGTGGCAATCGTTAAGCAAAAGAAACACACAAGGGCGTGGAGACCTGGGGAAAAAGCAGCACGGAGAAATCCACACTCTGAAACTGACGAAGATGGGCCACAGAGGCTACCTCAGGTGGCAATCATTAAGCAAAAATATAAAATAAAATAAAAAAACTACAATGGCGAGGAGACCCGGTGAAAAAGCAACCCTGAAAAAAGGTACCCGCTGAAACGGAGGAAGCAGGGCAACAGAGCCTAGCTCAGGTGACAATATTTAAGCCAAAAAGAAAGAAAGAAAGAAAGAAAGGTAGGAAGAAAGAAAAGAGCAAGGGAGTGGAGACCTTGGGAAAGAGCGATACTGAAAAATCTAGCCTCTGACTGACAAAGACTGGCAACACACGTTAGCTCAAGTGCCAATCTTGCAAAGAAAACACACACACTCACACACACACACACTGAGGGACTTGGAGACCTGGGGAAAAAGCAACACTGAGAAATCCACCCTCTGAAGCTGACGAAAATGGGCCACAGAGGCTAGCTCAGGTGGCAATCGTTAAGCAAAAGAAACACACAAGGGCGTGGAGACCTGGGGAAAAAGCAACACGGAGAAATCCACCCTCTGAAACTGACGAAGAAGGGCAACAGATGCTAGCTTAGGTTCAATATTTGAGCAAAAAAAAAAAAAAAAAAAAAAAACCCACACACAAGGGCGTGCAGAACTTGGGAAAGAGCAAGACTGAGAAATCTACCCTCTGAAACTGACAAAGATGGGCCACAGAGGCTAGCTCAGGTGGCAATCGTTAAGCAAAAGAAACACACAAGGGCGTGGAGACCTGGGGAAAAAGCAGCACTGAGAAATGTACCCTCTGAAACTGACGACGATGGGCAACAGAGGCTAGCTCAGGTGGCAATCGTTAAGCAAAAGGAAAACACAAGGGCGTGGAGACCTGGGGAAAAAGCAACACTGAGAAATCCACCCTCTGAAGCTGACGAAAATGGGCAACAGAGGCTACCTCAGGTGGCAATCATTAAGCAAAAAAATAAAATAAAATACAAAACTACAATGGCGAGGAGACCCGGTGAAAAAGCAACCCTGAAAAAAGGTACCCTCTGAAACGGAGGAAGCAGGGCAACAGAGCCTCGCTCAGGTGACAATCTTTAAGCCAAAAAAAAAAAAAGAAAAGAAAAGAGCAAGGGAGTGGAGACCTTGGGAAAGAGCGATACTGAAAAATCTAGCCTCTGAAACTGACAAAGATTGGCAACACACGTTAGCTCAAGTGCCAATCTTGCAAAGAAAACACACACACTCACACACACACACAGTGAGGGACTTGGAGACCTGGGGAAAAAGCAACACTGAGAAACCTACCCTCTCAAACTGACGAAGATGGGCAACAGATGCTAGCTTAGGTTCAATATTTGAGCAAAAAAAAAAAAAACACACACACACACACACAAGGGCGTGCAGAACTTGGGAAAGAGCAAGACTGAGAAATCTACCCTCTGAAACTGACAAAGATGGGAAACAGAGGCTTAGCTCAGGTGGCAATCTTTAAGCAGAAAAAAAAACAACAACAACAAAAAAAAACCCCACAATGGAGTGGAGACCCGGGGGAAATCAACACTGAAAAATACAAATACAATGGAAGGCCAATAGACAGAGCAGGCACTTTCACCTGGGGAGGAGGAGGTACGCATGGATGACCAATGAGCGCATGAAAAGATGTGAGCTGTTCCCTGGAAAAGCAAGTGAGAAAATTAGAGGGAGACATTGTGGGGACACATGGGTGAGACTGGCTTCTTCCAAATACAGGAACAGGATCAAACTGCTAGTGAGGTCGCGGAGAAGCCAAGTCAGTCACTCACGCCTCACTGGTGGTGAAGGGAAACGGTATGGCCTCTGTGAAAAATGGCGTGGCGGGTTCCAAAACTCACACGCCGCGGAAACAACCACCGAAAGCGGCAACCTACATAAGCCCTTGGTGTATCTTGCCTCCTAAGAGCGTCTGTATGTAGCTGGAGCCTTGGGTCGTTAAGGCTTCCACAGTGATCTGTGGTGGTGGTGGTGGGGGGCCTTGGGCCTTGGGGGTCTCCGCTGGACCTCCAGGAAGTCAGCTTTTGTGGAGTCCCGTGAGTCCTTCCAGGGAGGGAGGCATCCAACCCGAGGGTGGTCTGGAGGGCCCCACTCCCGCCACTCCCGGGGGCTGGGGCGGGGGGCGGGGTGGGGGCTGCGGCCACGTTCCTGTTCATTCACACAGAATCCGGGGCATGAATGTTCTTAGCAGCTCTGTTCCACACAGACCCACACTGGAAACCACACAGACGTCCTGCAAGTCCCATCCCTTGCTCATGTCGCCGGGGCTCCGGAGGAGGGCCACTCTGTAAAAGCGGCCGCCAGATGGCGCCCAACAACCGGCGCGGAGGGGTCAGCGGGAGGGAACCGGCCAGCGAGAGTGCACAGCCTGAGCCCACCGCCGGGTCAGGTCTCTCTCTGTCTACCTCTGTCTCTGTCTCTCTGTCTCTCTGTCTCTGACTCTGTCTCTCTCTCTCTTTCTCTCTGGGCCCGCTTGGGGCGGCCGGGAGGTCACCACGCGAGGCCCCAGGGTGTCCACCTCGGAGCTCCCAGGCAGCACAGGGCAACCCTGGGCGCAGAAGGAGGTCTTGGAAAATCGGCGGGGAGGGGGGTGGGGTGGGTGGGCTTGCCAGGAAGGGGACAGACTCCCCACGTGACTCCTGGGCCGGGCCGGGGCTGCCGGCTGGCTGACGCGGACAGAGGGTGGAAAAGTCCCCGGAGATGCCACGGGGCAGGCCGGGGCTGCCGGCCCCCGATTCCCGGAGCGGCCCGAGCACTTCCCGGGTCCCGGGAGGACTTAGAAAATCAGGGCGGGGTGGGGGGTGGGGGTCGCTGTCAAACCGAAACCATGCACGTCATCAGAGAAGGACCGTGACGACGGAGGAATTGTCCGCAGTCTGTCAGGAATTGTGTGCAGCCTGTCACTTCCGGCCCAGAGGGTCTTTCTAAGGCAGACGGACAGACGGAGCCCACAAGTCGTAGAGGAAAGGACCGAGCCGCTTGGCCGCTGAAAAGTTTACAAGACAAAACGGGTCTCCCTCCGCACGGGGCCACAGCAAAGCCCAAAGACGACACACGGGGGGAGCATGGGTGCAGATTCACGTGTGGTGATAAGAATATGGATTTCAGCAGGGCTTCCCGTCCTCATCAACAAGCAGAAGCACCCAAATGGTGCGGGTTGGGGGCAGAGACCTCACAGCCATTCCCTCCACAAATCGAGTTCCCCGGGACATCCTCACAGCGCCGTGCTGTGAGTGTGTGTGGGTGTTTAAAATGGGGTAAATGTGGACGTGGAACTGCTCCGTGAAACCAAAATAACAACAGTCGTAGATCTTCTTTGGTCATTTAGAAAATTCTTCCCCCTCCCCCCCCCAGCGGTGCACGTATTTCCCTTCCAAATAAGAAGAACGGGAAAGGAGATGTTAAAGGCAAGCAGAGAGAGGAAAACTGTTGCAAAACAAAAGCTGAGCTCCCGTCCGAGGGAGGCCTCCTCCGTTAGAGGCCTAGGAAATCATTCTGACAAAATGGAGGATCTCTGTCTTTGGTGTCGATTCCCTCAGAGGTCAAGAGAAACCTTTTCCAATGTCTTTATCAGGAGGAGACTAGAAGTTAGAGAAAAGTATCCTTTCGAGAGCGAGAAAAACCAATTCTGATTTTGCATCAGCTTCCCTCCGATCTTGAAACTCATTGACTTGATTCCATTCTGTCGATGGAAATAATCCGGAACCAATCTATCCGTGAAAATCGGGGTGAGTTTATTCTGACCTAAGATGTAAGGACTGTGGCCCGGGGCCTTTCTTCCTGAAGGAAGAAAGGGCGCCCGGGAAGTGGGGTGTACAGAGTGCTTCTAGACCCCCAGAGAGGACGTTTCACATAGGATCGAAAGGTCCCTTGGACGATAGTCGCGACACTGCTCTGTCAGCACAGCGATCGACAGACACTGCTGGGTGGCAGGTCTGTTGTCTGGGCCTGGGTGGTCACAGGTGAGCCGGATGGTCAAAGGTGAGCGCAACCATCCGTTCCTAGCCTAAGGAAAGATGCCTCTCCTTAAGGAAAGGCCCGAGCACGGGGAAGCTGCTCCTTTCCCTTAAGGGCATTGGTTCTTGCCGTAGGAAATGTTTAAAGCAGATCTACGATGCGATGCGTGCTCGACGGCCACGTCAGGCCCTTTTGGAAAAACACTGTCAGGCCGAATTAGGCCGACACCCAATGGCTTCCTCATAGACTCCAATAGATCCTATCGCTCGCCATTTCTATCTGTCCACTCGTTCCAATTTTAGGCCACTTGACCACGAACAGACCTTTTTCTCAGATTTTTTTCCCCGTGATCACCTTTTCACAGACAAAACGATCTTTACTTTTTAGGCCCTCTTGCCTGAAGGCAGCCATCTCACTTTCCTTGAACACAAAGATGTTTCCCATATTCACTTTTAGTGGCTTTTTGTTTTGTTTTGTGTTGTTTTGTTTTGAGGACGATGAGCCCTGAGCTAACTGCTGCCAATCCTCCTCTTTTTGCCGAGGAAGGCTGGCCCTGAGCTAACCTCCGTGCCCATCTTCCTCTACTTCATATGTGGGACGCCTACCACCACGTGGCTCGCCCAGCGGTGCCACGTCCACCCCCGGGATCCGAACCGGCGAACCCCGGGCCGGCGAAGTGGAACAGGCACACTTAACCAGCGTGCCACTGGGCCGGCCTAGTGGCTTTCATCGCATTCGTTAAGTAGAATTTTTAACCCTCACGAACCTTAATTTTGGTGAAAACTAAGAAGTCAGCAATTAGGAACTGTCCTTCCCATGAGCAGTCTGTCGCTTGGCCAATTTCTAAACACTTGGCCACTTTTAGAAACATGGGATTTCATAGGTTTATCTCTTCCTTCGCTTTATTTGATTTCATCTCACTTTAGTTTTTGGGTGAGGAAGATCGGCCCTCACAGAGCTGACGCCTGTTGCCAATCTTCCTCTTCTTTCTGCTTGAGGGAGAGCGGGCCCGAGGTAACACCTGCGCCCCACTTCCTTGATCTTGCGGACGGGATGCCACCACAGCCCGGTGTGAGGAGCGGTGGAGGTCCACGCCCGGGATCTGAACCCGAGGACCCCAGGCTGCCGAAGCTGAGTGCAGGAGCTTAACCACTATGCCGCCGTGCCGCCGTCCCCTGTCAAAGCTTTTAATAAAGCACGAGACGTGTTCCTCGATAGACCCAAACGTCTTTTCGTTTCCGTATCCTCACAAACCCAAAGTAGATAAACTTCTATTTAGCCACTCACGTCTCAGGTTCTATCTTACTCGGAAATGATCTACATCGTCAAGGAAATTGTTTTTGTCTTAAGTTTGGCACCCGAGCTAACGACTGTTGCCAATCTTCCGTTTTTGTTTTTTCCCCCCCCCCGATTTTTCTCCCCAAATCCCCCCCATGACATAGTTGTCTATCTTAGTTGAGGGCCGTTCTAGTGGTGGCATGTGGGACGCCGCCTCCACACGGCCCGACGAGCGGTGCCGTGTCCGTGCCCGGGATCTGAACGGGCAAAACCCTGGGCCGCCGAAGGGGAGCGTGGGAACTTAACCACTCGGCCACGGGGCTGCCCCCGTCCGTGGACTTTTTTATCACCTGATTTCACCTCGCAAAACTTCAAAGCTTCAAGTTATCAGAGAGGTTTGGGAAGTTGTTTCTATTTATTTAATTAATTTATTTTTCGAGGAAGACGAGCCCCGAGCTGACACCTGCTGCCAATTCTCCTCTTTTTGCCCCGGGAGAGTGGTCCCGAGCTAACATCCGTGCCCATCCTCCTCCCGTTGATAGGCGGGACGCCGACCACAGCATGGCTCACCAAGCGGCGCCACGTCCGCACCCTGGATCCGAACCGGCGAACCCCTGGCCGACAAAACGGAACGTGCGAACTTAACTGCTGTACCGCCGGGCTGGCCCTTCGGGAAGTTCTTTTCAGGACACGGGCCATAAACTAGAATCACCGCTACAGGTTTATCGGAGCGACATCAGCGTTCGTGGTGGATTGAGTCGTCCCCTCTGTCTCTCCCCTCCAGGGGACAACCAAAGGGACGTCTATCGACCCACCCACCAAGGATTCCCCCCCCCCGCATGGCACAGCAGGATGCCTGAGAGATCCACGCAGCCCTACAGCGGCAAGTCACATTCGCACGGTCAAAATTCAATGGCAGAGGGGGCTGGCCCCGTGGCCGAGTGGTTAAGTTCGCGCGCTCCGCTGCAGGCGGCCCAGTGTTTCGTGGGTTCGAATCCTGGGCGCGGACATGGCACTGTTCATCAGACCACGCTGAGGCAGCGTCCCACATGCCACAACTAGAAGAACCCACAACGAAGAATACACAACTATGTACCGGGGGGCTTTGGGGAGAAAAAGGAAAAAATAAAATCTTTAAAAAAAAAATTCAATGGCAGAGACAAAACGTTAAGGTCAGCGAGAGGGAAGAGAATAACCGGCCCAGGAGCAACGGTGTGAAGAACATGGAGAAGACGGGTCCTAGACGCCGGGGTCCCCGGAGCAGCGATTTCATCAGAGGCCCGCGAACGTCCACGATCTCCACACCACGTTTATGGCCGACTGCGTGTGTGGGTCCTTTGGAATCGACCAGGCTACCGTCTGGGCCACTTTGGGACATCGTGTCTAGCTGCCCCGAGCGGTGGAGCTGTCGTTCGAGTGTAAGATGGGGCCCGTCCGGGGAGAGCATGGGGACGGGGAAAGGGAGGCCGCGGGAAGTCACAGAGTCTGAGGTGTTCGGGGGAGACCGACTCTTCTAAAGTGGAGGCGGTAGAAGGAGAGCAGCAGGATTTTTGGATTTTTGTTCTCTCTGTTAGGTATCTGGGTCCGGAGGAGAGTGGGGCGGGGGGGGGGGATGGTTGTGATGGTGGTGGTGGTGGTGGGTGTGAGGCTGAGGCAGGGCTGGTGTTTCCTTTCCGGGTCAGGTGAAAGAGCTCCTCCAGTGGAGGTTTTTGGACAAGGGGTCTGGTCTGGCAGGATGGGAGGTTGCGGGTCGAGCCACAGGGGAATCTGTCGTAGCTCAGACTCGGGCCTTTGAAGAAATAGACAGAGAGAGGAGTTTTGCTCTGTCTGTCACCGCAGCCGGCACCTCAGGAGCAACAACAGAAGGCTTCCCGAATGAGTGAAGGGGCAGGAGCCAGCGTGCCCCGTGCCTCTCTCAGCCCTGCGCCGGCAGGGAAGGAAGCAGGCAGGCAGGCAGGCAGGCAGGCAGGCAGGCAGGCAGGCCTCAGGGCTACTCCCGTCCTACTGCCCGGTGGTCCCTGTCCCGGCCCCGCCCCCACTCTCCCCCTGACCCTCACCGCTCCCCAGCCCTCTTCTCAGCCAGAGAGGCGATGGGGGGGGGCGGGGCGGTCCCAGAACAAGTTTCCTCTCATCCACCATCATCTTGCCACCCTGACGACTTGGCCCGAGATCCTGCCTAGGCTGTAGCCGTGTGTGGTTTTCCTGTGGACAAGGGGGCCGGTTCACCATTTCGGAGGAAACCCCTAGCCTTCCACTGCCGAGTCGAGTCGGTGGGACTCGCCAGCCTGGGAGGGGGGGGGGGGGGAGGGGAGGTCAGGCCCATTCATTCCGACGGGCCTGGTGTCAGGGCTTCATTCAAGTGCAGGAAGCTCTCTCCCATGGCCTCGGGCTCTTTTCCATTGAACGGCTTTCTTCAATTCCCCCACCCTTAGGCCGCAGTCCGCCAAGGGCCGGGAGGCAGGGAGGGAAGATGTTGGGGCAGGGTGGCTGTCTGAGAAACTCGCCTCGTCTGGGGCAGAAAGAGTGCCCCCCTCCTTTCTCTAACCCTACTAGACTGCTTGAGGATCACGGACGGTTTGGCTCATCGATGAGCCCTGCGTTATGGGCCCGGCAAGCAAACTCCTAACTGGCAACCCGCTGCTCTAGGCGTGTGTGGGTTTTTTGATCATTCACCTTCAAGTTCGCACGACATTGGTCCGTGTCCCCCGCCCCAGCTTCCCATGGGAAATCCTCCGTCTCTTTCCACAGACTCACTGGCGACTTCACACAGCGCCTGCCTCCTCCTCCTCCTCCTCCTCCTCCCCCCCCCTCCTCCTCCGAAGGAAGGGGCTGACCCCATGGCCGAGCGGTTGAGTTTGCACGCTCCGCTTCAGCGGCCCGGGGCTTCAAAGGTTCGGATCCTGGGCTCGGACACGGTACCGCTCATCAAGCCACGCTGAGGTGGCGTCCCACACGGCAGAACCAGAGGGACCCTCAAAGAGAATATACAACTAGGTACTGGGGTGCTCTGGGGAGAAGAAGAAGAAGGAGGAGGAATAAAAAGAAAAGATAAGATTGGCAATGAGCTCGGGTGCCGGTCTTTAAAAAAAAAAAAAAAAAGAGGAAGAAAGATGGACAAACAGGAACGAATCCCACTGACGGCACCTCCAAATGGTGGGGGGTAGGGGGGTGGGGGGGGTGGGGAGTGGCATCATCGGGCCAATGGTGACTCTAAGTCGTGATCCCGCGGTTGTGTTATTTGATATTTTATCGAATCGATTTATTATTTTATTTTTGAGGAAGATGAGCCCTGAGCGAACATCTGCCGCCAATCCTCCTCTGTCGGCCGAGGAAGACTGGCCCTGAGCTGACATCCGTGCCCATCCCCCTCTACTTTCCAGGTGGGACGCCTGCCACAGCGTGTCTCGCCAAGCGGTGCCGGGTCCTGCGCCCGGGATCCGGACCGGCGAACCCGGGGCCGGCGGAGCGGAACGTGCGAACTTCACCGCCGCGCCACCGGGCCGGCCCCCGGAGTTGTTTTAAAAATCCAGTAAGGGGCTGGCCCCGTGGCCGAGTGGTTAAGTTCGCGCGCTCCGCTGCAGGCGGCCCAGTGTTTCGTCGGTTCGGATCCCGGGCGCGGACACGGCACTGCTCATCAAACCACGCTGAGGCGGCGTCCCACATACCACCGCTAGAAGGACCCACAACGAAGAACACACAACTATGTACCGGGGGGGCTTTGGGGAGAAAAAGGAAAGACAAAAAATAAAATCTTCAAAACTCCAATAAAACTTTGAGTGAAGACGACGAGGAGGATGCGAAACGTATCTCACGCCTCCGAGCCGAGCCGTCCGTTTAGGAAGGGGGACGAGGACCCTTTGTAAGCGATGTCCCTTTTTAAGCACCATTCTAAACCACAGAACAGAACTCCCTCTCCTCGACCCGGAGCGACCCGGAGCGAGGAGGTTCCTGGGTGTGTCAGAGAGGGCCACGTCCTCTGCAGCACGAACGAACCGCCAGGGTTCGGCCACGGGAAAGAATTTCTTCCTCTCCAGGCGGACTAAAAGTCGCCGACGGCAGCGGGCGTAGGTGCTATCCTTCCCGTCCAGGAAAGGCAGGGAGAACTTCAGCCGTGAAGAGAAGGAGGTCTTCCTCACTCCCCGTTTCGGGAGGGCCCCTTTGGCAGGGGAGTTTTGTCTCCTGATTTCAAGTCAGGAAGAAAAGGGAGAGAGAGAGAGAGTGTCCTTCTCGTGCCAGGTCGGTCTGAGGGGGACCTCCTCTGGTTTCCTCCCTTCCCAGGGAAGGCCGTTCGCTCCTTCTTCTAGAAAAAGCTCCCAAAGCACCACCGCCCAGGATGGTTGACCTACGCCCATCGTCCCTCCTTTCCCAATCATTTCTACCGCGACAGAGGGACAGAGGCCCCGGCCCCATCCCCATCCCCACCCCCACCCCCATCGCCTGCCTCCTTGATGGCCAAAGGAGCTGCCTCTGAGAATGGAACGGGGCTTGGAAACCTTCTAGAGGGGTGACTCTCACCTGCCTGCCTGCTGGGAAAAGCACCCACGCTGTCCATCGGACTGCCCTTTTGGGCAAACGTAGGCGTGCCACATAGCGATCGACAGCTATGGCGGGGGGGCGGGGGCGGGGTGGCGTGGTGGTGCCCAGGATCCACGACACGTGACGGCTGCGGAGCACGACAGCCCTAAGACCTTGAGGGAGACGGGGTGGCGCGTGAATCCTTTCGGAACGAGAACGACAGGAAACGCTGACGGGGACGTGTTCTCGTCTCGAGAACACACCAACGCCTCGCACGGTGTCTGACCCGGGGTGCCTCTGACTTTTGTCATCAGAGACGATCCTGTCGACCGCCCCTCACGCTTTGGGGAAAAGGGGAGAGGGACTCGGTAGCACGGGAGAAGCCATCCATCCGCCCTTCCTTTCCGTCTTCACGGCTCCTTCTCGTGGAAAACGAGGAAGCCGTCCGGAGGAACGGAACACTGACCCGGGCCAAAGCGTGGCCCAGCCTGAGCCTCCAAAACCTTCTGCTAAGTGAGAGGTGCCAGACATCCAAGGCGACCTACGTTGCGATTCCACACAGAGGAGAGAGCTAGAACGGTCCAACCCTAGAGGGCGACAGCAGATGGCGGCGGCGGCGGCGGCGGCGGCGGCGGCGGCGGCGGCGGTGGTGGTGGTGGTGGTCGTGGTGAGGCAGATCCGGGAGTGGGGCCGTTTTTTCTTTCGGAGGGAGGGGATGGAAACGGAAACCTTCTGGAAATAGATAGCCGTGACGGATGCGCCACCTTGGGGAGAGAGACCCCCGAAGGCCACTGGCTTGTGCCCCGTGGAAAGGATGGATTCGGTGGGATGGGAATTCTACCTCCGTGTAGAGCGTGTGGTAAACCACGAGGTGGGTGGGTGGGTGGATGGCCTCCCTGCCTCGCCTCCACCTAGACGTCCACACACAGAGACCGACGAGGGAGGGAGGGAGGGAGGGAGGGAGGGAGAGAGACAAGATGGACAGAGGCCGAGGCCGAGGCCGAGGCCGAGGCAGTGAGCGAGTAAGTGATCGACCCTGGCCATAGGGATTCCTCAGAGGGCGTCTCTTGGCTCCCCAAACGAAGAATGTGTGTGGAGATCGAGAAAGATCACCGACCTAGGAGAACCAGCAAGACTTCCTCACCCTCCAGAGAGCCGCTGGGCCCCTGCCGTCCCTGCCACCGCCACCCCTACCCCTCGCCTTTGGCAGCGACGCCAACGAAAGGCAGGCAGACGAGTGGGAGAGTCGTGTGGTGGTGTCCCCCAAGGAAGGTGGGTCCATGCCGACGAGCGGTCGTCGGCGTGTGGAAAAGCCAGAGGCGGGCTGACTAGAAGGAGGGCGTCCTGGGGGAAGGGGCCAGGGTGTGAGGGAGAGAGGCCTGTTTCTCTTCCCCTGTTGGTCCCAAGTCAGGGGCCCAAAGGAGGAAAGCTGTCTGTTCCTTTCCGACTCGGACGGTTCGGGCGGGACCGACCGATCCCCGTGGCGGCGCGGTCGGGGCTTTCTGGACCAGAACCCCTCTCTCCGTCGCCTTTCGACCACACACACGCTTTAGAGGCCAAGAGAAAATGGATCGGGTC